>NC_054486.1:63057467-63360497 GCF_017639515.1 Carcharodon carcharias
TAGTGACAATTGAGGCTCAACATTTTCCAAGCTTTTACAAGTGTTGATGTTAATTTGTATCCATGTATAGAAAGGTATCTGCTTGAGCTTCTCCTACTCACCTTGCTGCTGGAACATCAGCATAGTTTGTGGTGATGTGTGTACTGGCAGTGAACGGGTACGCTGTACTGAACTATGGGTTCGACTTGGCATACTGTTACTTCCTCCAGGGTTAGCAAACCATAGGTTCTGTGGAAATACAAGCCATTTATTATAAAATAATTTTAAAATATACTGCCTCTAGATAGGCCAATTGTTGGCATTTAAAATCTGTTGCACATTTTACATCTATTACTCCAGAGCTTACCATCCTCACAAATTTCATTGATTGTTTTACATCTACACTCTCTGAATGAAAATGTTGTACAACTCGGTTCTGTACATAAAATTCTTGGCTTCTCCTATTCTCAGAGAAGCAGAGTCTGTTCTTCTTCCATATTTTTATCATCCTGTTTCAGTACCTCTACACACCAAAGTGAGGAAAAACAGGAAATTCCTGCAAACTGTTCTCACTGGGTCTTTTTAAATAGGAACCAGAAAAGTTCTCAAATCAGGAAAATCTGAGAAATGTTTCCAATTCAGATTTGGCAAATGTAGTTAAACAGTCTATTTTCCTGTCCTATTAAGATACAACACTCCTGTTTAAGTTGTTTGCTAAACAAAAATTGCACTTCAACCAACAAATTTCCAAGGATACATATTTACACATCTTTCAAAGTGTGATACAAAGGCAAAAAGACTTGAACAAACCTGTCTCCCTTGTTTTAATATGGCAGGATTGCTGGTTGCACTACGCTGTGGAGCACCCATAAGTCCACTGGGGCCCATAAGACCCAGACGAGCTGTGGGCATATTTCGAGGGGGCATCTGAAATTGGCGCTGAGTTCGTCTACCCATTCCTCCACCCACAGATCCAGCTGCTGGTAAGGAGTTGGACTGACTAAAACCCCAGCTATGCAAAGAACAGATAGGTAAATACAACATTCAGTTTTAACATTTAAAAAATTAACAACTGTCATGACAAAAATTGACTTAAAGTAAAGCTATCAAAGCCCCAACAGATGTCCTGCAGTGAGCCAAAAATAAATTTATGTGGAATGTCTATAATTTCTTTAGTCCTTTGTGCGTGTTGTTTCCCTCTGACTGAACGTTAAAAATTTAAATTTGTACATAGTCAATTGTCAGTTAACAGGTATTAGATGACCATAATATTAACCTATTTTAGTTGAGCTAACTTGGCAGCTGAAATTATTTTGAGATTTAATTTGGTAGGAATACAACACAATGAGCAGATAGCATGTACCAGGCACACCAGAGTGTACATGGAAAAGGGAATGAGGAACATAATTGAAATAGTATTTCCATGAACAGAAATTTGACAAGAGGGGGAGTAAAGAGAATAGAGGAAAGAGGAGCAGAGTAGTTTAACTGAAATTAAAGTATTTTAGTCAAAGTTTGTTATCTAACATTTATAATAATGGCAGCATAGATGTGATGTTCCTGCAGGATATGGGAGTTTCAAATAACATACGCTAACCTGACAAACAGTAAGGAGTTAAGGGCAGTTTTTTCAGTGGTTGGACATGGGTAGCAGTGCCCCACAGTGTTCTGTTCTGGTATCGCTTCTATTTACTTTATATGTCAATGATTTGGATAAAGGGTAGAGGAAGTAGTGTCCAATTTTACAGAAAATGCTAAAATAGCAGGCATAGTAAATAAACGGGAGTATCAAAGGAAACCGAAAAGGCATATTGATAAACTATTGGAATGTTCAAAATGTGGCACATGGAATGTAATGTCTGCTTGAGGACTCGTGCAATTTTGGGCTCTACGTTATAGGAACAATGGTGAGGTATTAAGAGAAGATAGATCAAAGATCCATCAGAATGCTGTCTCTTGTGGGAAAATACAAATCAGAACTTGAAAAATTAAAGCTGTTTTCATTACTCCAACCATGATTCTGAGATGATTGGGTGATTTGACACAGATGTTTAAAATTTAGGGTATTGGACAGAATAGATCGAATCTGTTTCCAGTGATTGAAGGTGTAGAAAATAGGATCTAAGGGATTTACGACAAAGTTCAAGAAAATCATTTTTATATACATGGAGGATCGTGAGGATGTGAACGATGCAAAGCCAAAACCAGAATGGGTTACTGAAGTGACTGAAGGAAAAGAGATTAAGTAGAGGAACATGGTTTGCATATGGCATTTATCATAGATTCAAAGGAGGATACCAGTCTGCAAGAGCAACACAGCTAGTCTTACTCCCCTGTATTCCAGATCCTAACCACTCGCTGCATAAAAGATTTTTCCTCATGTTGCTACGGCTTCTTTTGTCAATCAGCTTAAATTGGTGCCCTCCAGTTCTAAATCCTTCTGGCAATGGGAACAATTTCATTAGAGTCACTGCTTATGTGAAAGATAGACTGGTTTGATCAGCTGGCCTGCATGCATGTTGTAATTTCCAAGTAATTGTCAAATTCTCTAATGAAAGTGAAGTTATTTTGCAGCTAATTAAAAAGAGAAACATAAAATAAAGGAAAAACAATGTTTAGCTTTAAATATTAAATGAAGAGAATATACCTGCTATTGCATAGAAAGACAGAATACACAAACATATGGCTAGCATACACAGCTTTCAGCTAGAAAACTCAAAAGCTACACTGTGCAGTCTTTTTCTTCAATTTCATGGTTTCAAAAAATGATACATATCTTAAAAATCATGACTGTAGGCCTTTTAAACATTAATTGGAATAAAATGGTGTATATGTTATATCTTTCATGCCAAATGACTCGGCAGAACATAATGTGTCAACATAAATCACACCACCCAACCTCTTCATGATTGCACAAGCAAAATACACATTAGATATATTACATTGAGTGTTGTGCATTTCTTGGTTTACATTCATAAATACACTGACATTCAATAAAGACGTAAGCCCATAAAAGCAAGCAAGGTTTTGGAACCTTGTCGCAATGTTAAAAAGTGGATACACTATAAGAAGTTCTACATTCAAATCTCCTTCATATTCAGGTTTCCCTTCAGAATTTGCTGGATTGTCACAAAAAGGTTGGAGGGGAAGATAAGACATTCATGTCTAGAACAAATTGTTAGTTAGGGGTTATCATTCACCATTTCTCTATTGATGCTCACAGGCTGGATTTGCCTCTGTTGATTAATGAAAATATGATGGAGACAAAAACGAAAAAAAAAGTGCAAAAGTGTGCAGAGAAAAAATACATAAGCTGCATTTTGTATTTTGATTATTATTAACTTCTTTAGAGAGAATGAGCAATTTGCTCTGCTTGACTTTGACTGACCCACCCTGAGAATAACTCAAAATTAGGGAATTGTAATTACTATAAAATGAATCAACAGTATGACATTTAAATGTAGTTTTGCTCCAAACGTTTGAGCTTTTCTTCATTAATTAATCGATAATTTCACAATTAAAAAGTCAAAATGCCTGATTAAACAAAGTAAATTTTGACCATGTTTAGATTTCTGGCTTATTCCCATCTGAAAACGAAACACATGAAGTTTTTAAGTGAAATTTTATTTAAAAAAAGCAATGAACCCAAGGTAGTTTGATAAGAATGTTGAACAAAATTAAATGCAAGAGAAGGTTTTTGCCTAGTTGAATACTAAATACATGCTATAGAAACTTCAACACTGTTTTGTGAATGACTAAGAATTTGCAATGATATTTAAGTGATTGTATTAGCTTTGTTGTTCATATACAGAGCTTCTAAAGCCTGTTTAAATTACTTGAATAGTACAATCTTGTTCAATTATTCTACCTGGCCTAAAATAGCAATTTTCTGTTCTCCTACATGTCTATTAGATTAATCTACATCATTTTACTCTTAAAGAGCAATCATAAACCATACTACACTGATCAATAAGAAGAATGCACTTCAATTTAGAGATGTTCACTTGATAGCAGTGAAGTAACTATTCAATAAAGTGATAGAAAACAGGCCCAGCACCAAAGGCACATTATAAGTATTAATACAAATTTAATTGCAACTAGTATTGCACAAAAATCCTTTTTAAATATCGATTCACACATTCTCTTTTTGCAGAGTAGCAAATATATCATTGAATTGAACACTTGAGGATACTTGATTACATAAACTGGAACAACCAATAACTTCTAATGCTACATTAGTGATCAACTTAAAACAGTAAAAATGCACTGGAATTGCCTCCAGAATCATTTATTGTCTGGATATCAGGAATAAGTAAGCAGTAATAGGGCATTATTTTATTTGGCTGATAGTTTGCAAGTTATAGAAGTTTACATTATTTGCACTAATTAGTGCAAAACCAAAAGGAAATGGAAATTCAGATTTTTTCTTTTGCTCATCCCACAATTTTATTAAATAAAGTCACATATTAGTTAGGAATGATAAATGGATTTAAAATGAATAGATCATAAATCCACAATTGAAAAAATAAATATTAAAACACACCTTCTTTGCTGTCGATAGCTTGGCATATCCAAGAGGGATTTCCGGGGGAAAGACCTAAAGAGCTTCTGAACCTGCTGTTTCCATGACAACAATCTCTTCTTCTGTGTCTCTGTAAAAGCCTAAGGAAAAAGCAAACAATTCTAATTAAAATTACAAAATATCAGTACACAGTGTGAAAACATTAATTTTAAATTCATAAATTAAGTCAACATAACATTATTAAGCATCATTCAAACTAATACTAATGGGACATTTTCAGATTGTAAAATTACACTTCACATACATAGGTGGTAAAACTAATGTTTTTCTCTCTTTACATCAGAGAGTAACACAGTTGAACATCACATCCAAAAGGCAATACCTCCAACAATCCCTTAGTACCACGCAGGTTACACAGTTATTCCAAATTATTATACATTTTGATTTCCGCTTACAAACAGCAAATTTAATACAACTCCCAGGTATATCACAATAAATATCTATTCTGTAAAAACAAAATCTACACAATAAAAGATCATATGCTTAAAAAACATATTGACACAAATAATGTCTAGAATACCCCAGGTCATTATATAATATTTATGCATTATGAAAATTAATTTAATTACTATACATCTGAAAGTAATGGTTATCATAAAAAATCAATACAGAAATGCATTATGCACATACTGAATAATCTAAAGGCATAATATACTTCCATAAGTAACAAAATTGTCCTTTCCCTCGAGTTAGAAAAATATTTGTTTGACAGCAATCTGTCACAGCAGTCAATCTGTACACGGCAAAGCCCCAAACAGTAAAATACGAATGGCTAGTGAATCTATTTTGGCAAAGCTGGTTGAGGGAGGAATATTATCAGGGCACTCTGCTGTTCAAAAATCGTTTCATTGGATCTTTTATGTTCATCTGAAGGGGCTTAAAGCATGTGTTTTTTATTCAGTTAAACATCTCATCCAAAAGCCAATACCTCCAACAATCCCTTAGTACCACACTGAAGTACCAGACTAGATTATGAGCTGGAACACAGCTTGAACTATAGCTATCAGATTCAAATGAGAGTGCTACCACTGAACTAAGCTAAACATGAATACTACTGAAAAAAGAGACATGCTGTTGAAGCTTTTCATCTTGCACTCATCAGGATATTTCTCAAGAAAAATAGTAAGGGGAACAACAATTTACACTGCATTAGAAAGTGCTGATTGGTTGGCAAGTAGACGATGATTGGTAGAGGCATTGCCATGGAGAATGCACCAGGGAACAGTTAACTGCCAAGCTTTTATTCAAATTCAAACCAGGCAGGTTGACGCTGATTGGTCAAGGCATTTCCTTTGGAAATAAACCAGGGAATGGCTGTTCTCCAAGCTTTTGTTTGGTTGAAAAAGCTGCAATGCATGAACATGCTCTTTCTGTCTGCAAAGGACAGGGCCCCGTGTGTGAATTTATGTGGCTTCTAGCATGCGTAAGTGAGCCACATTGCAAACTCAACGGATAATCTTAAATTGGTTTTCAGTGTAATTCTTAGCACAATCAGGACTGTTTAACAAGTGTTGTCCAATCGCAGAATCACATCTAACGTTGGACACTATGTTTTGAGTTTTGCAAGCGTGGGCTGGTTGGGTACGGTAAGTACTTTGCCTGTTACGAACAGCCAAAGGGACATGCTGTTTGATACAATATGCCAGTTGTTGCCTGCCTGGTTTGAATTTGAACAAAAGCTTGGCAGTTAACTGCTCGCTGGTGCATTCTCCATGGCAACATCTCTACCAGAGTCCACTTGCCCACCAATCTGCACTCTCTTCTCATGCAGTATAAATGGTTGGTTCCTTTACTATTCTTGTGAACTGTCCTAATAATTGCAAGATGAAAATCTCCGACAGCATGTCACATTTTTCAGCAATACTCAAGTTCTGTACTACCAAATAACGATAAGCTGAACATCTACATGTGTTATACATGGTATAGGTGGAACCCATATTTTGTATCGGGTACCCATTTGATTAACTTTTCTTGTTTGCGCCTTAGGTTTTAATAAGAACAGCAGTTGTGTATGAAATTTCTAATAAAACTTAAAAGTTCTTCAAACAAATTTCAATTGCAAGGTAAAAGCAGCATTTTTCAAAAAAATATAAAAGCACACATAAACATAAATTATAAAAGGAATTATGTATGCAGGTAAAAGTGTGAAACAAAAAATCTAGAATGTCCAGAGGGAGGAAATTTTGATGTGGCCGACCTCATCTTAAGGAATAGAACAAGTAATTGCTTCTCTTCATTTGTTACTGCGCACATACCTTGGCTGACTTTTCTAAAATTTAGAACACATGCTTGTTTATTATTTAATATTGAAACAACCAGAGCTTTAACAAAGTATTTATTTACTGCAAAATTTAGTTAGCATTTCTTGCCAGCAATAGTGCAAGAATTTTGAAATAGCAAAATATTATAGCTACTACAAAGCAGCTTATTTGCACCTGATCTTTAAACAAAAAAAAACTTCAGTTTCAGAAACAACAAACTCCAATGCAAATAGACCTGCACTTTGAAAAGAATGTAAATTAGGTTTCCATTGTACAAATTTAAACTTTTAACACTGACTGCACAGTGCTAGCAAAGATTTAATGCATCTAGAGGTTCCTTGATCTTCTCCAGGTTGGAAAGGAATCTTGTAGTCTTTAACATTCCCTTGAGTGTACGAGGTATTGAGTATTTGTACAGCGACTTTTAAAAATCTGTTAAGTATAGTCTGTGTTGCTCCAGAGTAACTCAATCAAATTTAGTGGTTGACCCAAATAGCACAGATGCATTTAAGAGCAAGTTACATAAGTACATGAGAGAAAAAGGAATAGAAGGATAGATTGATGGGGTGAGATCAAGTAAGGTGGGAGCACGGTGGCATGGAATGCAAACACTGACCTATCTGTTCAAGACAAGTTAAGTTAATACAAATCAGGAAACTATTGGAAAACAAAAAAAAAACTGATAAATATTCTTCTATTTAAAACATGCACTATAACTATTTAGCCTATCATCATATGCAGCCTGATAACTTAAGAATTCTGCAAAATATTTACTCAAACAAATTACTGGTAGGTGATGCTGTTATAAGAGCTTATTTGAATGCAAACAATTATTCAAAAATCTTCAAGTGTAAATTAAATTTACCAATTAGTAATTTCCTAAATTAAAAATGAAAACCAGAAAGGCATGTAGAAATTATAAATAGCAACTTAAAGAAAATCCTCTTACAGTCTTAAGTCCATGTCAAACAGCTGATGAATCTAGGGTAAGGCTCATCTTTCATTGTTCAGTATGCTGACAGGATATTAACATAACAGATCCTCACTACCTTTTCACTTGCCAATTGTTGCAAAGTAAATAGAATGCTGAACAGTATAGACTGTGACAGGATGCCATGGTTAAACTGTAATGTGCTCTAGTCAGACCAACCTCATATTGTGTCCAATTCTGGCCCGAGATTATGGCCCAATTTCTGCTCCCGTGTCAGGAGTGCAGAAATGGGACATTTCTCGGCTCCGCCAATCTAACCCAGGAAATAGAGGCCCAGAAAGTCGGATTTTCTTTCTGAATTGGGGGGTGGGCTGGATTAGAAGTTGGGCCTGCCACCTGGGAAGAGTGCAGAGTGTGGAGGCAGGCTGAGCAGAAAGCTTGCTTCTATACTCTGGTATTTTGTTATTAAAATAAATTATTTAAAACAAAAAGTAGCCCTCCAGCCCTCACTCCTACCCAACATACTCCCCATGCCAACTTATGCCACCTCATACCCTTCTACTCCTACCCATGGCCCCTCATACCCCTATGTCAACCAATGCCCCTCATAAGCCTATGCCAACTCACACCCCACTCATCTGCATGGCCTTTTATAGCTCCTATGCCAACTTAGTGCCAACTCATGCCACCACCCTTTGCTCTTGCCCCCTCCATGCCAACTCACCTAATATGGGCACACCTCAGGAGCCATGCTGACATAAAATAAAGTTGTCTATTGATGACGTCACTGAAGAAAAACACACTCATCGATAAAAAAAACATTCAATGCCTTGAAATTCCTTCAATTAATCTCTTATGGAAACAAAAATTTCTATCCTATTGCCACTTGGAGCTGTCAAACTACTTACTTAACAGGTACCCCAATGTGATAATGTTGGGTTGTAAAATCAGTCTTGCAGTACAAATCCTATAATGATAACCTTCAGACTTATGTGACAGAGTGAAATAGGAGGCACTGATTTTTTTAAAACTCAAAACTTATTTTTAAATTTAAAGGCCTGATGGTTCTTTGACAGCCTTGACAGTTCTTTGACAGTTCCAATGAGGTTAAGAATTTTTTTTGCACAATCCTATCTACTTTTAACAACCCCAAAGGGCACCTGACTTAGCCCTAAGGGTGCCTTACCTCTCTCAAAGGTGTCCTGGGACCATATCCAAAGGGGTACATTATGCCTCCAAACCTGGCTTTCCAAACAGATTCACAAGGTTCAGACCTGCTTCTACCAGGTCCAATCTGCACACTTTAGGATTCTTCATTAAAATCACACAAGTGAAGGCAGATGCTGGTTTATATGGGTAGCTGCCACTGGGAACAAAAATATGCGATTTATAACCCGCCCCATTCCCCAACCCCTGCATCCTCCCCCCGCCACAAAAATAGTGCAGGTTGTGTTCGAGGGTGGGACTTTTAGATTTGGGCCTCTGCTGGTATTCTAGTGCAGATGGAGAGTCTCTCAGTCAGCATGAAAAGTCAGGCCTATAACTTGCATTTATATAGCACTATTTGAGGAGGGAGAGGCAGACCACAGGGAGATATTGAAGGACCGGGCGCAGTTCAGAGAAGTGCCATAAGTCTGATTCCTACTGTTGGAGGTCTGAGATATGAGCAAAAGTTTGAAAAACTCAGGCTTTGAAAAACAAAAGGAAGTATCAGAGGTGATCATTTAGAAATGAAAATAGAAAATTCTTTTAGAAATGTATGTTTCCTGCATTTGCAGATTTTCCTTTGTTTGGTCATCTTAGATGTATAAAAGGTAGCGGGCTGGAATTTACATTTGCAGATTGAGTCCCACTCCCCTAGCTCCATGGTAAGACAAACTAGGGTGTGATGACATCATGATGGCAATACGACATCATCGCACCAGTCTCCCAAATTACAGAAGGCGAACAGGCGTGGAAATTGGCAAATAACTAATTAACAAGCTATTAATTTTGTTAACAACCCAATTGGCTGCAATTTTTCATTGCCTGCTGAATTTTCGGGCGTCAGAGGTGGAAAAGTTTGGGAGTCTTTTACACCATTATGACAAGGCAGCATAAGGGCAGACGAAAAGGCCTGACACTAGGACTATGGTTGAATGTAGCAGCAGAATCTGCTAATTAAGTTGGCTGCATCTGTATGTTTTTCTAAGTCAATATTTAAAAACTTTGTTGAGGGTAAAAAATGCTGACTCTGAGAGCAGGGTGCCTTTACAATTCTAGCCATGACCTTCATCTTGTACACACCTCTGCCACATTAAATCCTGGCCTACTGTGCCGATTGTGAGGAGCCATTTGCTCCTATAATTGGCCTCCTTCCTGTTGGATGGCCACTAATTGGCCATCCAACGCTTGATTGAACAAGCAGAGACGACAGGAGGGAACGAGTAGACCACTCAGTTTCCGTTCTGCCTCCCTCACCCTGCCAAGGAACGCAAAGTCCAGCCAGTAAATTCACAAGATTATATCAAACTAAATTGGGAAAATAGGATCGGGGACAGGTTCAAACATGTAAAACTTTAAACAATGGTAGATTTTCAGATAGTTTGTCTAATCTTGAGTAATTATACTCATACTCACCTCATGACCTACACTTTTGTCTATCAGCTGCAGATAAGAGCTTATGTTCTCTTCATCAGGTCTGGATACTAGGAGCTGTGTACACACTGCAAAAGAGAATGATTGAGCATCATGAAAGCTGTACTAGAAATAGAAACAACTTTCAAGTTTCTCCAATACATAAAGCTGAAAACCACAAAAAAAGGGCAAAACTTAATTCTTCAACTTTACAGAATTCAGCAATGTTCACACGTTTTCTCGGGTCAGTAGACTTCACAGGGCACATGATATTCGCAGATTGGCACATTGAGGGTCTTGAACAGTTCTGTATTTTGATCATGCTAGAGAAGGGGGGGGGAAGAGAGAGAGCGAGCGCGCGAGAGCGAATGCAAGACAGACCACAGGGACGGAAAAAGTTGACACGGACAAGAGAAAAAAGACAGGCACAAAGAGAGACAGAGAGACAGAGAGACAGGGAGAGGCAGATACATACACATAAGTACACACACACAGGAGCATACACTCAAAACAGTTGATTTTAAGGGTTGAAGGGAGAAGGGTTCAACAGGTTGTTGCATAAAAGATAAAGAGCAAAGGTTTGGATTGGTTGGAAAGACAGATAAAAGGCTTATTAGGAATCTTTGCTGGGAGCAAGAAGCAGTAAGAGTTGATGAGTCAAAATGAATAGGATCAACAGAAGACCAATACAAGGATATTATCAGAAATTGAAGCACTAAGAGAGGCCATTCAATCCACTGTGCCTGCGCCAGTGTTACACTACTCTAATCCCATTTCCCTGCTCTTTCTGCCGTTAATGAATATTTTTCTTTTACCAGGTATTGGTCTAATCACGTAACTGCAGTATAATGCATTCTATACTGTGATGCATGAAAACATTTAATATGCTGCTTTATGCTTCATGGCTACTTATTAATGATTCACTGATCTTTCACAATTTATCATCAACAGTTTAAAACTTTGAACACTTATAGGAGCTTATCTTCTCCTTTAATCTTACCTATAGAGAATACAGGAACAGTTTTTCAAGTCTATTGTAAACTATAATTTTATGTTTAGATGTATCTTAGTAAATCTATATTGTGCCAATGCCTTTCTACAATGGGGTGCTCAAAACAGCACCAACTTTGCCTAACCATGGTCTTGTTCAAATACATATTTCTGTTTTTGTATTCAATGTGCCTAACTCAGATTAGCATTTTATCCCCAACTCCAATTCTGCTTTTAAAGATCTGTGTATTCCTATCTTGAAATCTCTGCTCTTCCACTTTTTAAAAATAATTTTTACCATCTTGGTATATTCTAGCTTCCTCCTATTCCCATCCCCCATCAAACACACAACCTCACATTTAGCTTCATTGTATTTAACACATATCTGCTTACTTCTCTAACACTATCTTCTTAAATTCTTCCTCACATTTTGGTGTACTCCCTAATGTGGTGTTGGCAAATTATGTTAAGTGAGTTTGGTAGCCTAGTGGTTATGTTACTAATAACCTTGCTAGTGACATCCAGACCCCCAAGACCAAACATCTAAAATTCCAATCAGTTATGCAATTGCAAACAGAAGCTGCCTCTGGGTATATCAATAGCTACACCCAGACAATGAAAAACATTAATTTACTTTTTTATAATTCGTTTTACATTTAATAGCTTAGGTTTTAGCTTTTGTAACAAGTCTGTAATGAGGCACTTTATCAAATATTGCTTAAAAGTTCAAATATACCACATCACTTATAAACATATTCAGTCATTTTGAAGAATTCAAATAAGTCAGTGAAGTGCGACCTGCACTTTACAAATTGTGTTCATTGTTCTTAATTAACCCATACCTTTTTAAGCATTGATGCCTCTAGCAGATGTGGCATATTATCCAAATATTTTCCTCATTTAATTGGAATACATTATGACAGGAAATCTAGGTGACTTGGGGTCAAGATGGTGGAAAATTTGGTAAACAATCCAAGGTGTGCCAATGAAACAGTACCATTGTAAATATAAAACATTACAAGAGACAAAGATAAATTAGACAAACCTGGAATTATTTGTAAAAAAGCAATAAGAGGAAAAGTGCTTTTGAACATTTACTAGTACAAAAATAGAGCAAATGAATAAAATTGCTTACTTGAGTAATCTGTTATTTTGGACATCTAATGATGAAGTTAAACAGAGCATAGAACACGTAAATGAGTTATTTAACAGGAGGAATACCCCTTTCAAATATATCAAGTGGGGACAATAAATATATACAATAACATTCTCATTCATTGACTTCATGACAATGAAAATCAGGCAGCTTCTAAGCTTGCCACTTTAACACCCAGGAAAGATGAATAATTATCGCCAGAAAGTGTGTGCTGTTAGAAGTATGGTATGGATGTAAAAATCGGACCCTAGAATCTCTTGGATTATGGTGCTAAAAGCATGCACTAGAACATTTTTGTCAAGGCTATTTACAATTGAAGGATACTTGAACTAGCACTCGAGGAAATAGCGGTGGTAACAAACATCATATACGGAGAACACATTATTCAGGAGTCACAAGGAAAGTTGTTAAGACTGCTATGGTCTGGAAAAGATGATGGTAATAAATCAAGAGGCTAGGAAAAATAAGACTAGATGTCACAGAATCAGAAAATGTAACATCAGAGAATGATACAATCCATCCAAGCTGAGGTGAGAGATTTGGGATACATTAGTCACCATCTTCCAGAAGATAGGTCAAGGAGAGAAATTTTAATGGATACATTACGAATTACTTATATGAGAAAACCCTCTAGTCCATCCAGCCTGTCCTAAACAACTGCGATGCCTTGTACATCACAAAACATACACTCTTCACCCCATCCTAAAGTCATGTAATCTCCCAAGAGACGAGAAATCATTCAAAAATTCAGGACAAATCAAGGAAATAAAATACGGAAAGTTCATCTCTGAGATTTCTTTACACATTTGAAACAATTTGCTGCTGGAAATGAATTACAGGTAATTCAGAAGATTTCAGTTTCAGAAAAAAAAAAACTGGAGAATTTCATATAAACATCTGAGATTTTTGCTCATCTATTGCTTTCTTCTTCAGTTGGCAGAGCAGGCCATAATACTGGAGAATTCTTCATACCTTCAAACACCATTAATGCCAGCCAGAGAGAGTCATTATTGATTCATAGTTACTTCCCAGTGAGATGTTCTACTTAGGGGTCTGAGTGAGAATTTTAAACTCTCAGAAGCATTTGGAAGCTTTTACGTTGACCATAATTAGAACTTGACAGGAATGATATTAAATGCTCGTATAAGCCAATACATTGCCTGATTAGTTATGATGAATTTATAAAAATGTCTGTGTTCATCAAGGAAAAACACATCAGCAAAGGAATTTCTTATTTCAGGTATTATAAAGTAGCATTGAAAGAAAGCAACAAGAACAAACTTGCATTTATACAACATCTCTTATATCACAAAGTACTTAATAGCTGATTAAACACTTTTGAAGAATAATCCCTTTTATAATGCAGGGAAACATGAAGGCCAGTTTGTGCATATCAAGGTCCCACAAATAGTAATGAGAAAATTGACCAACTAATCTATATTAATGGAGTTAATTGAGGGCTAAATATTGTCCAAAATACTTGGACAATTTCACTTTTTCAAATAGCGCTATGTCAGCTGAGGTCAGGCGGTTTAACATCCCATCTGGAAAACAGCACCTTCAACAGTGCAGCACTAGATTATGTACTCAAATCTCTGAAGTGAAGCTTGAACGCACGACCTTCTAAATGAAAGCCAAGAATGCTACCACTGAACCAAGACTGATACATATTATGCAATCCTTACATCATTACCAGCAACAAAGTAATATTTCCCTTTACCATGATCTTTAGAACCAATGTGAATTTTCCCTTATACTGTAACATTTATTCATGACCCCACTGAAGGAGCAGGAAACTTGGAGCTAATTTAGAGATCTGTGCTGCAAATCTAGATTCATGAGGAATGGGTTAAGAATGGCCAGTTTTTTAATGCAAGATGTGCACAATGAGCAGAGCAATCTTTTATTTTGATGATTTGGGTTAAATTTGAAATTTTGGGGTAACATTTTTACCGGAAATTGCTAACACAAGTCTCAAAGAGTGAGCCCAAATGTTACCAAAACCCCAATATATTATTTTATTTGGGAATCCACTGAACCATCATAATTTCCTTTATTATTTAACATTCTTCATATATTTTAACTTGGACATCTTCAAAAGCAAGGCCTACCTTTGCCCATGACCCTTGTAAACTGTCCAGGCAGATCCCCTTCTGGAACAGGAGCACCTCCTGACTCACCCTCACACCCTGTGACATTTTGTTGCTGAATGCCCCCAGCAGCAGAGTCCTTCACATCAGGTAGCCGACTTCCTAAGCTGCTGTCTGAACTCATTAAAGTAGACTGAGAGTCCAAGTCTTGGTTCTGTTCACCAGAGTTTTGGGTATGGGCGAAATTGTAAGCTTTGATAGGGGTAAGAATCATTTGGTGCAGCTCCTGGAGTGCATTACGCAGATTACCACCTTCAAGAACATCCTGTGCAAGAGAATATAAAATATCAATGCAATATTCAAATGTATATAACTTATTGAAATATGCATTACATTTACATTGTTGAAGAAACACGCATATTTATTTTATATAGACTAATCATGAAAAGTTTAGATATTTCTTATCTATAGGGAGATGATGGTGTAGAGGATCTGTCACTGGACTAGTAATCCTGAAGTCCAAACTAATGGGAGCATGGGTTCAAATCCCACAACAGGAGCTAGTAGAATTTAAATTCAATTGACAAAATCTGGAATAGAAAGCTTGTGTCAGCAATGGTGACCATGTAACTGCCATTGATTATTGTAAAAACCCATCTGGTTCATTAATGTCCTTTACGGAAAGAAATCTGCCCACCTTATCTGGTCAGGCCTACATTTGACTCCAGATCCATAGCAATGCGGTTGACTCTTAACTGCCCTCAGAAATGGCCTAGCAAGCCATGTAGTTCAAGGCCAATTAGGGATGGGTAACAAGTGCTGGCCTTGCCAGTGATGCCCACATTCCATGAAAGAATAAATTTTTAAAAATTCAGATAGGTTTGGACTGTAGCAATCAATTTTGTGTCTACTAAAACTATGTTTAACAGTAGATTTGCAAAATCTTTTCTTAAGTCTGAAGTGAAAAAATACATGATTCACTTGTAAGGTTGCAAATTGGAGATACTGTATGACAGTTACCTTTTCCAATTGGTTCCTTTACAATAATGAAGTGGTATTATCTGGCCAGCTGGTTTTAGACCTCCAATTGTAGCAAAACATTTCTGATCAAATCAATATCCTATTTTATACACTTTGTAAGTTATCACATTATTGGGACCAAACATTTCACAAAATTCCATCCTGCATTAATTGGTTGAAACACATTGTAGAAGTGGGGGCGCTAGACAGCGCAAGTGAGCTATCAGGTTTTGGGCTCTCTCATTTTAATTTGCGTTTGCAACAAAAGGCAGTTTCTATGAGTAGACCAAATCTTCTGTAAATAGGAACCTGCAATCTTATCCATATTCTAAATGTGATAGAAACAGCAATCATCTTTTACCATGGAAAAGTTACAGCACAGAAGGAGGCCATTCAGCCCATCTTGTCCATGCCAGCCTGAGGACACCGAGGTGCCCTTTCTAATCCCACCTTCCTGCACCCGGCCCATAGCCTTGCAGTTTACAGCACGTAAGGTACAGATCCAAGTAATTTTTAAAAGAAAAAAATAGAGTTTCTGCCTCTACCACCAACTTGGGCAGTGAATTCCAAACACCCAATACCCTCTGCATAAAAAAGCTCTTCCTCATGTCCCCCCTATACCTTCTGCCTCTTATCTTGAATCTATGTCCCCTGGTTCTAGAATTCTCCACCAAGGGAAACAATTTGATCCTGTTCACATCTACCCCTCTTAGTATATTCCCATTTATGTTGTAATCCCTGTAACTGTTTGACCTCCCTAAATGTATGACCTCACACTTCTCTATGTTAAAATCCATCTGCCACTTTACCGCCCACTCCACCAACCAATCTATATTGTTTTGGAGATTATGGCTATCCTCTACACTATCCACTACTCGACCAATCTTTGTGTCATCTGCAAACTTCCCAATCGTGCACCCCACGTTAACATCCAAATCGTTAATATATAACACAAACAGCAAGGGTCCCAAAACCGATCCCTGTGGAACACCACTTGAGACAACTTTCCATTCGCAAGGGCAACCATCGAACATTACCCTTTCTTTCCTGTTACAAAGCCAACCTTTTATCCAGTTTGCCACATTACCCTGAATCCCATGGGCTTTTACTTTCCTGACCAATCTGCCATGTGGGACCTTGTTGAATGCCTTGCTAAAATCCACGTACACAACATCCACTGCACTACCTTCATCAACCCTTCTTGTCACTTCCTCAAAGAATTCAATCAAATTTGTGAGGCATGACCTTCCTTTAACAATTCCATGCTGACCATCCCTTTCCACATGACATTTAATCCTATCAGGATTGATTCTACTAATTTGGTCACCACCAATGTGCTGAAAACTGACTCCTACCCCAAACCTATGATTCCAGTGGAGAGCTTAAATCTACTTGATGCAACCCAAGGCAGTTACAGTATTTTCCAACAACCCTACCAGAGGTTCCCTCTGCTTTGTAGAAAACACTAATCACTACCTGAGGTTCTGACTGGTCAACTCCTCTGCATTCAATATTTTTTCCAAATCCTAACATTAGCTAGTGTTCCACTCACTTGTTCTTAGATTACAGCTGTTATAGCTCCTGTTTGCCTGGAGGCCCTTGAAAGAGAAATATATACACTAGTCCTGCAAAACTGTGGGTGGACTTCTGGTCTACAACAGCTTCAGTGGTTTTCAGGTCAGGGCATGGCCTTGGGTAATAGAAATCATCTAATCACAGAATGGTTACAGCATAAGAGGCAGCCATTTGACACATCAAGACCATGCTGTCTCTCTGCGAAAGCAAATTAACTAATTTCATTCCTCTGGCCTTTATCCTAACCCTGCAAACCAGATGCTTATCCATTTCCCTCAAGAAAGTCAGAATTGCCTCCACCATTCCAGGCTAGATCCTAGCTTAGTGAAAAAAGGTTTGGTATTTTTGTCGAGCGTCTTAAATCTCTCCCCTCTGTTCCTCGCCCCCTCCAAAGGTAACAGTTCATCTCTATATACTCTGTCTAGGTCCTTTATGATTTTGAATACTATCAAATTGCCTCTCAACCTTCTCTCTTCTAGGAAAAACAAACTCAGCTTCTCCAATCTATCCAAGTAACTCAAGTCCCTCATCCCTGGAATCACTCAAATCTTTTCTGCACCCTCTCTAAAGCTTTCATATCGTTCATAAGGTGTGGTGCCTAGAAGCTGACCTCCAGTTGAAGCTGAAGCAGCATTTTATAAAGGTTCGTCTTAATTTTCTTGCATTTGTTCTCTCTGCCTCTATTTATAAAGATCAGGATTCCTATGCTCTCTTAATCATTTTCCCAAGCTGTCCTGCCACCTTCAATGATTTGTGTTCATAAACCCCCAGATCTCTCTGATCCTGTGACCCCCTTTAGAATAGTGCACTTCATTTTATATAAAAACAGAAAATGCTGGAAAAACTCAGCAGGTCTGACAGCAACATTCTGCATACCAAAATATATCGCTTCACACTTCTCTGTATTAAGTTCATCTGCCACTTGTACATTCATTCCACCAGCCTGTCTACATCCTTCCCACAGTTCACAATATTCTGACTTTTGTGTCATCTGCAAATTTTGGAATTGACTTGGATGTAAAGGGCACATAGTTATTAATCTAAGCAGTGGTCTGGAGAACATCACCTTCTTCCAGTCCAAAAAAAACATTTAACACTACTGTTTCCTGTCACTCAGCCAACTTTGTATCAATGCTGTCACTGTCCTTTTATTCCATGGGCTTCAACTTTTCTGACAAGCCTCTTAATTGGCACTTTGTAAAATGGTTTTTGGAAGTCCATATACATTACATCAACCCTCTCTGTTATCTCATTAAAAAAAATCAATCAAGTTAATTAAACATGATATGCCTTTAATAAATCCATGGTGACTTTCCTTAATTAATCCATCCTTGTCCAAGTCATAGAATCATGGAATGTTCATGGCACAGGAAGCAGCCATCCAGCCTGTTGTGTCCATACCAACTCTGCAAGACAACTTCCCTGTTACCCTGTAAATGTTCTCCTTCCAGGTAATTATCCAATTCACTTTTGAAGGCTTTGATTGAATTTGCCTCCATCTTACTCATAGGCAATGCAGTCCAGATCCTAACCACTTGCTGTGCAAAACTGTTTTTCATGTCACCTTAATGGTTCTTTTCCCAAGCATCTTGAATCAGTGTCCTCTGGTTCTTGATCCTTCTGCCAATTGGAACAGTTTCTTCCTAAGTACTCTGTCCAGACCCTCAATTTTGAGCGTCCCTATCAGATCTCTTCCTAATCTTCTCTTCTCCAAGGAGAACAGCTCCAGCTCTCCAATCTTTCCACGTAATTGAAATTTCTCATCCCTGGGACCATTCTGGTGAATCTTTCCTGCACCTTCACATTAGAACTGGGGACAGCACTCCAGTTGAGGCAGAACTAGCGTTTTATACAGGGTTATCACAATTTCAAGTAACTGTTACTTCTTTCCCAGGTTATCCTTTAAAAATGTTTTTCCACCACTGAGGTTAAACTGACAGGCCTGCAGTTGCTGGGCTCATGTTTATACCCTTTTTTGAACAAGGGTGTAACATTTGTAATTCTCTGGCACCACCTTGGTATATAAGGAAGATTGGAAGATTATGGTCAAAACCTATATAAGTAAATCCTTTACTTCCCTCAGCATGCTCAAATACGTCCCATCTGATCCTGGTAACTTATCAACTTTAAGTACAGCCAACCTTTCTAATACCTTCCCCTTTATCAATTTTTTGGTGCACCCAGTATCACAATTACCTTCTTCTTTGCTATGACTTTGGCAGCATTTTCTTCCTTAGTAGACACAGATGCAACGTGCTCATTTAGTACCTCAGCCATACCCTCTGCCTCAATGCATAGATCCCTTTTTCTGTTCTTAATCAACCCCAGCCCTCTTCTTACTACCATTTTACTATTTATACGTGGCTTTTGGATTTCCCTTTATGTTAATTGCCAGTCTGTTTGTCTCTCATTTCCTTCCTCACTGCCCTCTGGACTTTCTAGTCAGCCCTGGTTCTCATTTATATTAAGGACCTGACATCTGTCATATCCACCCCCTCCTTTTCTGTTTCATTTTACACTCTTACAATACCTACAAGTATTGATCATTACACTAATTTGTTACTTCAGTTTTAATAGAGGAATATCCAGACTGCTTACGATATTACTATTTTCACTCTATAGCAGAGTATTGCTCTCTAGCGTGACTATCAAATCTGTTTGTCAAATCTGTTGATGTCCAGCTGAATTCTACTATGAGAATTATCACAGGGTAAGCTTATACTGACAATACTTTGACTACCTATGCTTACAAAGGTTGCACCACTACATCTATGCGGTGAACGTGCAGTCTCCAGAGAATATAACCAGTACCTCAGCTACATCACAAGGGCAATTACAGGCAGGCAATAAAATGCTAACTTTGCCAACAATGCCCATACCCCATGAACAAAAAAATGCCAATCCAGATCGAATTACTTAACCTGCTACCAAATCATGTCAAATCTATAAGACCATTCTGAATAGTCACTGAAGCCCTTCAGCCCTGACGATCCATGGTATGATGTTAGAAAGAACTGGAACTTACCAAAAAAAATTCCTTACAAAGGACTCTACAGTACAACCTGAAAGATTAAACCTTCCTCACAAATAGTGGATAAGCATCAACTGCCTCAGAACTGGCATAGTAGATGCTGTCACTGCTCCATAGATGGAAGATTAAAGTATCCCATCATGTGACTAACTAAGTTCCTAAGCAGACCCTTGAGCACATCAAACACTGCACCTCAAGAGGAATTTGCAGGCAGCCCAAAAGATATCCACACTGACATTGGATGCTTTGGTCGGGGTATCAAATGAACCATCCAAACAAATGAACCCAAACCCAAATGAATCATGAGACCAGAAACCTTTGCCTGGAGTAGGTTATAATCTTGCTGTGGTTGGTGGAGAGGAGCAGGGTTAAGAATGAGAGGGTATTTTGTGATTGCAGTTTCCTCACTTAGGGGAAGGGAAACACAAATTCATTTTCTAAGAAATAATAGACCTAAACTAAGATCACTTAAGGAAGAACCCTCAAGATAAAATTCTGAATGTATACTTATAAGCAAGTCAATGATAAAAGTTCTCCCTGTGATACGATATGCTCTTCCTATTTCAATTCTTACAAACGGGTCACTAATGTGTACTATTAGGTTTACAGAAATTATCATGCCTTACATTGTACTGACAAATTTCAAAGTTTGTTTAACAGTTGACTGTTTATGTGGTTCTGAAAAAAAGATATATAGTGGATACTGACAAACTACAAGGATTGAGAAGGTCGTAGAAAATTAAATGATATGAGGAAAGCTACTTTCAAATATAACTTGAAATATGTATAATACAATAGTTGAGAAATTAAGCTGAAGTAAAATTTGCCACATCAGATGGAGGAGTTTTTGGCCACATATTTGCATGCCACTGCAAGGACTAGAGTGCTCAAGATGTCTGAACAAAAAGAAGATCTCAGACTAAAACAGATGCATGGAAGAGGAACGAATATTTGTATCTGCACATCTCTTACCTTTTCCAATGATCTGAGCACATTCTGTCTTTCCTTCAATTTTTGTATACTGAGGACAATTTTGTGTCTTGCACCTTTGGTAACATTCTGCAGCAAGAAGAACAAACAGCAGGCTCAAATACCCATTCGCAATGGTAATTTAAAAAAGTTTGATCATATTAAATGATGTTCTCCATGTCTAATAAAAAATTCCTCTTGTATTTAAGCTTAAATGGTGCATTAAAATTGCTTTATAAGGCACAATTAGTGGACTAAGTTAAAATGTCGTGCCCTAGTGGAACCACCTTTTCAATGGCTGTAGATAAATGTCAAGCCGTTAATATCGTATCAGTCAATGTTATTATCTTGAAGTCAAATCAGGAGAAATACATATTTAGTATTGCCTGAAAAAAGACACGCTGAAGCTTTTTACCTTGCATCAATCAGGACATTTGTAAGAATACCAAATTTACAGGGAACAACAATTTATACCCCATAAGAGAGTGCTGATAATGGGTGGCAAGTGGACTCTGATTGGTAGAGACATTGCTATGGAGAATGCACCAGTTAACTGATGACTGACAGTTAACTGCCATGCTTTGTTTAAATTCAAACTGGGCATGTTGACTGATTGGTCAAAGCATTGCCTGGAGGAATGAACCAGAGAATGCCTGTCGCCTATTTTGTTCAGTTGAAACAGGCACAATGTTTGCACATGTTCTTTCTGTCTGCAAAGAACAGGGTTCTGTGTATTAATTTATATGGCTTCTAGCATGTGTAAGTATGCGACACTGTGATAACCTTAAATTGATTGTCTGCGTAATTCTTAGCACACTCAGGGTTGTTTAGTTAATGTTGTCCAATCATGGAATCACATCTAATGTTGGACACTGTTTTGAGTTTGGCAAGCATGGTCTGGTTGGGTACAGTAAGTACCTTGCCTGTTGCGACCAGCTGAAGGGACATGCTGTTTGATATGATCTGCCAGTCTTTGGGACGTACGGCCTACATACCTAGCATCACATTGGCACTGAAATTCATACACATTACTCTTTCGTGTGATAGGCAGAATGATTTTTTTGGCTTGACAGCAGCATCCTGTTATTGGCAAACACCACTCGTGTTGCTACTGCATAGTAGCAGCATGAAACAGCTAGCTTCACCTGTTTGCGAAATGTTTGCGATACCTTGCCGTTCCAAGGTAATCTGAGGTAGGCTGGGCACTTTTCAGGACCAGAAATGGCAGCCTTGGGCCCATTCACGAGTTTGCGTGATCTAGATAGAGCAAGCAGTGATCTGATCAGGGGAGCCATTATCTCACAGGATGGCTTTGATGCACCCTATTTCAGCATCATGCTTTGGTGCTCTTTTCTTCCTCGATCTTCTTCAGCCTCAGGAGTTGAACAGCTGCATGAGAGGTGATTTTTGAAAACATCAAAGAGTGACATCACAGGGGAAACATAAGTTCATAGAGCATGACCAGAAACCAGCATGAGAGGAGCAGCAGCCTTGGTAAGCAGGATCTCGTAAGTATTTCTACTGTCTAGCATTTAAAGTAAATATTGGTCTTTAGTTTAGATTAAGTAGTGTTTAAAGTATAAGTAAGGTCCCTGGTATATATTTAATATTCTTTGAACTGCAAGTAAAAGTAAAGGGAGTAATTTAAGGGTAAGTTGCGGCAAGGCAGCTTGGCCAGGGGGAATGCTCCTCCTTTGCAATGTGGGAAGTCAGGGACACTTCCAGTATCCAAGGTGACCATGTGTGCAGGAAGTGTCTCCAGCTGCAGCTATTTCAAATCTATGTTTTAGAGCTGGAGCTGTGGCTGAATTCACCGTGGAGCATCCGCAAGGTTGAAATCTTTGTGGATAGCACCTACAGTGAGGGGGTGACACTGCAGGTAAAGATTGCACAGGCAGAAAGGGAATGAGTGACCGCCAGGCAGCAAAAACATTAGGCAGGTAGTGCAGGAGTGTCCTGTGTCCACCACCTTCTCTATCAGACTTTCTGTTTTGGAAACTGCTGGGGGACATGGTTTCTCAGGGGAATGCAGCAAGAGCCAAATCCGTGGCATGACAGGTGGCTCAGCTGCACTGCAGGCTTGTGGCAGGGTTGGGGGGGGGGGGAATATGCTTCTGTGGCCACAGGAGTGATGACAGGATGGTATGCTGCCTCCCTGGTGCCAGGGTCAAGGGTGTCGCTCAGTGGCTGCAGGACATTCTGAAGGAGGAGGGTGAACATCCAGAGGTCGTGGTCCATAATGGCACCAACAACATAGATAAAAAGAGGAATGAGGTCCTGAAAGCAGAAAATAGGGAGCTAGGAAATAAATTAAAAAGCAGGACCTCAAAGGTAACAATCTCAGGATTACTCCTAGTGCCTTGTGCTAGCGAGATCAGGAATAGGAGAATAGACCAGATGGATGCGTGGCTGGAGAGATGGTGTAGGAGGGAGGGATTTAGATTCCTGAGGCAATGGGACCAATTCTGGGGGAGATGGGATCTGTACAAACTGGATGAGTTGCACCACAGCAGGACCCTGACCAATATCCTCACAAGGGTATTTGCTAGTACTGTGGGGATGGGTTTAAACTGGATTGGCAGGGTGGGGGGCGGGCGGGGTGCAAACCTGAGTGGGGAGACACAAGAGAGAGAAGCAAAGATTGAAATGAGAGATAGAAAAATAAAAAGCAAAAGTGAAAGGCAGAGGAAACAAGGGCGAGCAGCAAATAGGGCCATAGTACGAAAGATGTGTAAAAATGTTAAAAAGACAAGTCTAAAGGTATTGTAACTGAATGCAAGGGCCATTTGCAATAAGGTAGATGAATTAACAGCGCAAAGAGATGTAAACAGGTACAACAGGATTGCGATTACGGAAAATGGCTTCGGAATGATTTTTGTATTATTCATTCATGGGATTCGGGCTTCGCTGGCTGGGCCAGCATTTATTGCCCATCCCTAACTGCTCTTGAGAAGATGGTAGGGAGCTGCTTTCTTGAACCACTATAGTCCATGTGGTGTAGGTACACCCACAGTGCTGTTAGGAAGGGAGTTCTAGAATTTTGACCCAGCGACAATGAAGGAACGGCGATATATTTCCAGGTCAGGATGGTGAATGACTTGGAGGGGAACTTCCAGGTGGTGGTGTTCCTATGTGTCTATTGCCCTTGTCATTCTAGATGGTAGTGGTCGTGAGTTTGCAAGGTGCTGTCTAAGGACCCTTGGTGAGTTTCTGCAGTGCATCTGGTAGATGGTACACACTTTTGCTACTGTGCTTCAGTGGTGGAGGGAGCGAATGTTTGTGGATATGATGCCATCAGGCGGGCTGCTTTATCCTGAATGGTGTCAAGCTTCTTGAGTGTTATGGGAGCTGCACTCATCCAGGCAAGTGGAGAATATTCCATCACATTCCTGACTTCTACCTTGTAGATGGCGGACAAGCTTTGGGGAGTCAGGTGGTGAGTTACTTGTCGCAGTATTCCTAGCCTCTGACCTGCTCTTGTAGCCATAGTATTTATATGGCTAGTCCAGTTCAGTTTCTGGTAAATGGCAAACCCCAGGATGCTCATAGTGGGGGATTCAGTAGTGGTATTGCCATTGAATGTCAAGGGGCAATGGTTTTATTCTTTCTTGTTGGACATGTCATTGCTTTGCACTTGTCAGCCCAAGCCTGGGTAATGCCCAGGTCTTGATGCATTTGGACTGTTTTAGCATCTGAGTCGTAGCAAATGGTGCTGAACATTGTGCAATCATCAGCGAACATCTCCACTTCTGACCTTATGTTGGAAGGAAAATAATTGATGAAGCAGTTGAAGATGGTTGGGTCAAGACACTACCCTGAGAAACTCCTGCAGTGATGTCCTGGAGCTGAGATGGCTGACCTCCAACAACCACTTGCTAATGTTCAGCACCATTCACGACTCCTCAGATGTTGAAGCAGTCCACGTCCAAATGCAGCAAGACCTGGACAACATCCAGGCTTGGGCTGATAAGTGGCAAGTAACATTCATGCCACACACAAGTGCCAGGAAATTACCATCTCCAACAAGAGAGAATTGAAACATCGCCCCTTGACATTCAATGGCGTTACCATCACTGAATCTCCCAGTATCAGCTTCCTAAGGGTTACTATTGACCAGAATCAGAACTGGACTGGCCAGATAAATACTGTGGCTATAAGAGCAGATCAGAGGCTAGGAATCCTGCGACAAGTAACTCACCACCTGACTCCCCAAAGCCTGTCCACCAACTACAAGGCACAACTCAGGAATGTGATGGAATAATCCCCACTTGCCTGGATGACCAAGTCTGGGAACTGAATATCCAAGGCTATTTGATATTTAGGAAGGACAGATAAAAAGGAAAGGGAGGTGGGGTAGTGTTGTTGGTAAAGGATGACATCAGTGCAATCGTGAGAAAGGATATTGGCTCAGAAAATCAAGATTTGGAATCAGTCTGGGTGGAGCTGAGAAGCAACAAGAGGTGGAAAACATTGGTGGGAGTTGTCTATAGGTTTCCAAACAGTAGTGGTAAGGTGGGCGACTGCATTAGAGAGGAAATTAGAGATACATGTAACAAAGGTACTACAGTAATCATGCATGGCTTTAATCTATATATACATTGGGCAAACCAATTTAGCAATGAATACTGTGGTGGGTGAATTCCTGGAGTGTGTATGAGATGGTTTCTTTAGACCAGTACATCAAGGAACCAACTAGGGAACGGGCTATCCTAGTTTTGGTATTGTGTAATGAAAAGGAATCAATTAATAATCTTGTTGTCAGGGGTCCTTCAGGGAAGAGCGACAATAACATGATAAAATTCTTCATTAGGATGGAAAGTGAAGAATTCCAATCCGAAACTAGGGTCCTAAGTTTAAACAAAGGAAATTACGAAGGTATGAAATGGGTGTTGGCTGCAATAGATAGGGGAATTTCATTAAAAGGCATGGTGGTGGATATGCAATGGCTAATATTTAAGGAACAAATGTATGCATTACAACAGTTATACATTCTTTTCTGGCGCAAAAACAAAACAGGAAAAGTGGCCTAACCATGGCTAATAGAAGAAATTGAGGATAGTATTAGATCCAAAGAGGAGTCATATAAAGTTGCTAGAAAAGGAGCAAGCCTGAGGACTGGCAGCAGTTTAGAATTCAGCAAAGAAGGTCAAAGGGATGATTAAGAGAGGAAAAATAGATCATGAGAGTAAACTTGCAAGGAACATAAAAGCAGACTAAAAGCTTCTATAAGTATGTAAAAAGAAAAAGATTAGTGAAGTCAAATGTAGGACCCTATATATTGGCATGAATTGAGAATTGGTTAGCAGGCAGGAAACAGAAAAGGAATAAATGGGTCTTTTTCAGAGTGGCAGGCAGTGACTATTGGGGTACCGCAAGTATCAGTGCTTAGGCCCCATCTATTCATATTATATCTCAATGATTTGGATGAGGGAGCTAATATTTCCAAGTTTGCTGGTGACACAAAACTAGGTGGGAATGGAGGAGGATGTTAAGAGAGTTCAAAACAACTTACACAAGTTGAGTGGGAAAATACATGGCAGATGGAGTATAATGTGAATAAGCGTGAAGTTGTCCACTTGGGTGGGAAAAACAGAATGGCAGAGTATTATTTAAATGGTGAGAGTTTGGGAAATGTTGATGTACAAATGGACCTGGGTGTCTTTGCATACCAGTCACTGAAAGCAAACATGTGGGTGCAGCAAGAAGTTAAGGTGGCAAGTGGTATGTTGGCCTTTAGTGCGAGAGGACTTGAGTACAGGAGCAAGGATGTCTTACAGCAGCTGTAGAGCTTTGATGAGACCACACCTGGAGTAGTGTGCACAGTTTTGGTCTCCTTACCTAAGGAAGGATATACTTGCCATAGAGGGAGTGCAGCGAAGGTTCACCAGATTATGGCATGAAACCGCTGTATTTACACGGTATATACAAACTAAACTTTCCACAAAGTTGGTTCTTGTCTGTTCTGGTTTAAGTACCCTTTCAGCTGCAAGTTAAGTGGTAATGAATGCCAAATAACATCTATGGCACTGAAGGTCAACTATTGCAAGTGTGGAGTATCATTCCTTTAGGTTTTTGCTGGAGATTTTAAAAATACCATAATTTTTTTAAATTTCTGTAGTTAAAGTGAGAAAGTCCTTTAATTAAGCAAGCCTGCAATACTACTCACATACGTGATTGCAATATGATTTTGGCCATAAGGCAAGATAAAGATAGAACAATACAACAACTACTGAAGATAGGCACAACAATCTTGTGTGTAGATGAATGCTATAACGTGCAAATCTGGTAACAGTCATTGATTTGCAACTGGGAAGCTAAAAATATTGTAAGGTTATTAAATGTCAAACACTGAATCAGTTATTGTCACAGATTGATCTAATGGACATAAAACAGCTCAATTTAGGTGACCCCAAATTACAGAAATAAAGCAATCTGAGTAAGAAAATCACAGTATTAGCCACTATCTCGCAACTTCCTTTTTCAATTTCAGTTATCAAATGCAAACCATTGCGAGAGCCCCATATAATTATAATAAATGAGTGTTAATGATGTGAACTAGATTGTACACTCAACTTTGATATAAATTTATGTAACTGCTTTCTGATGTTAAAATAGAAGGAAAGTCCCTCAGTTATATTTGCAACATTCCTATTACACTACAAGATCACAATATAATATTGGTTCCAACCGACTTCAAACTAGATCGATCATCCCTCAGAGTAATACTCGTCCCATCACTTTAACTTTTTCTATCTCTACATCCTCCGATGCCTCGCACTCCTCCAATTCTGGTTTCTTGTGCTTTCCTGATTTCTTCGGCTTTGGCTTCAATTCCTTCAGCTGCCCAGGGCTTAAGTCTTGGAATTTGCTCTGTAAACCTCTTGTGGCCACTCTCTCCTCCTTTAAGTTATTCTTTAAAACCTGTTTGACCAAGCTTTTGGTCACTAGCCCTAATATCTCTATTTGGCTTAGCGTCAAATTTTGTCTTGACAACACACCTGTGAAGCAACTTGGGATTTTTTATTACACTAAATTTAATGCCAGTTATTATAGGACAGAAGATCCATCTCTAGTGTGTATGTATGCACAATTATGAGGTACTGTGTGTATAAAAGGGGTAACAACATATTTATAACAGCTTTTGGGATAATTCCCTTGATGTTCAAATGCAGTTCAAGTACTCACAAATTAATTGAGTCACTTAAATCATGATGTCTCCCACCCACACTAAAATAAAAAGCCTTGTTCTGGTTTGTATTTTATGTCTTTCAAAAGACTGTTGGTTCAAGGCAGACCTATATGCAGAAACAAATAAGGTTTAAACACCGAAAGAAACAGAATTTAAGCACAGGAAGGAGCATGGACTAATTATCAAATAAGGATGTCTCAATTAAAGGTGATGACTGTTGCTTTAAACAATACTGAACATAGATAAGCTAACATTATTAATGCTTATAAAACTCCATATGTAATGAATTATACTGAAGTGTTATGAATGGCAAAGGGAAATTCTAAAAAAATCAAAGCCTTTTAGATCACAAGGCATAGCATTTATTGTCAACAGTTATGCCTTGTGAGGGTGAACTGACTACTTTGCATTGAATGTGGAGAGATATCTTTAAACCTTTTATGGGGCCACTTGAGCAAAATAACCCTTTACTTTGCCTGGTGTTGCAATGGCTAGATGCACAAGCAAATTTATCAAATACACCAGTTAACCACAAGTTACTCGTGAAGCAACAGCATACTTTAGGGCTTGAGTTTTAGGCTTGTCGGGCGAGTGCGATTGGCTGGACCGGAAGCCGATGTGAAATCCGCTCCCAGCCACGATTGGCTTCTGATGGCAATTTCATGCTGGCTGATCAATTAAATGCCGACCAGCAAGAAACACATGCCGAGAGGCTTAACACTGCAGGGGGCAGGGGGAGGCGCAGGGGATTTAAAAGGAGTTCTCTGAAGCTTGACAATTGTTGTGGAACTGCTTCAGGGGGCTGCCGAGCTTTTCCAAGAGTCAGGCTACTGTTTTGAGATCCTGTGCTGTGAAGTGTGCTGGAATATGTCTTCTGCACCTGGCACCTATGCCAGGCAGTATGGAAATGGCCAGAACCAGTCAACTCCCCCCACCCCTGCTTTTTAGATGAATGCCTACTGGTTTTACTGGAAGCTGTTAGCATACAACGGGAAATATTGCTGCCGCAAGACAGCAAGAGAAGGCCAACACACTTAAAGAAGGCTTGGACAGAGATGGCAACTCTGGTCAGCGGACATGATGTAATCTGAAGGACCTGGTGCAGTGTAGGAAGAGGTTCAATGACCTTCTGTACTCTGCCAGCTTGTGTACTGATTCCAAATGGAACTGTGGAGAGATGTGTTTGTGTGTGACAGCACTTAGAGTCACAGAATTATACATCACGGAAACAGGCCCTTCGGCCCATCATGTCCACGCCGGTCATTAAGCACCAATCTATTCTAATCCCATTTTCCAGTACTTGGCCCGTAGCCCTGAATGCTATGGCGTTTCAAGTGCTCATCCAAATACTTCGTAAATTTTGCGAGGATTCCTGCCTTTACCATCCATTCAGGCAGTGTGTTTCAGATTCCAAACACCCTCTGGGGAGGCTAGCATCTTCTGGCATGTAGAGGGGGGACTAAAGAAAGCACTTTTGTTCTTACCGAAGAAAAGGAGTCACAATGCACAGGAGCGAGGGTGAACAGGAGATGGTTTCCTTAATCTGCTGATATTAAGTCAGGCAGAAGAGCAGATCCTTGAGATGTCATGTGAATGTGGAACCAGGTCCACTGGTCACAGAGAGCCAGGGGTCTCAGAGGGTAAGAGTCAACAGAATAGATTGGTAGAGGGCATGAGAGATGTAGGACAGCAGTTGTAAAACTGACATGTGAAATCCACTAATCCTTGTTGCTCGTCCATTTAGTCTTTGCTCAGCCAGATGTCCATTCTGAGAAGCAACCAGAACGCATTCACTCTGAGTTCCTAATGCTGCTCGAGACTTGCATGTTTCCCCTCCCTCAGATGGAACATCCTCTAGACCACAGAAGGACCCCAAGGACCCTTCCTTGACTTCAGAGGATAACCTGCAGCCAGATGAATCCACGTCACATCCTCCCTCTGCATCAAGTACAAGTGCACATACAGGCACGTCAGTGGGCATAAGCATTTCAGAACAGTTGGCAGTGCACGCTGTGGGAGGCACATCACACTCGCTTGAGGAGCTGTTGGAGGCAGAGTCCCAGGGCACTGGCAGTCGGAGAATTTCTGGAGACCAGGACGATGCTGAGCCTGAGGCAGATGATGAGCCTCTGGAGTCATCTATTAGGCTGCAAATACTGGCCACAGGAAGCACGTGAAGATCTGACAGAGGGACTGCATGTCAGAGTCTCTGTATTGGAGCAGTCCATGTGGAGTATAAGCAATGCCTTAGCCCAGAGCTCTGTTACACAGTTTCCTCCATAGAAAGAGTGGCAACTCTCATGGAGAGGCAGTACCAGGAACTCACTCAGGGGTTTCTGGGGTTGCGTTCAGAACATAAATTACAAGAAAAAAAGTACTTGGAAAATTCAAAGAACTAAAGTCTGACAAGTTACTTCATATGGTCTTAAAAGAAGTAGCTGCAGAGATAGGAGATGCTTGATTACAATCTTTCAAAATTCCCGAGATTCTGAAAAGGATTGAAAATCACAAACGTTATACCCCTATTTAAGTGGGCACAAAGCAGGAAACTATAGGTCACTTAGCCTAATGTCAGCCATTGAAAAAAACGTTAGAATCCATTATTAAAAAAGTAGTGACAGGACATTTAGAAAACTGTGATACAATCAAAAAAATTCATAAGGTTTTATGAAAGGGAAATTATGTTCAGCAAATTGAGTTTTTTGAGGAATAACAAGAAAGGTAAAGGGGAACCAGTAGATGTAGTGCATTTGAATTTCCAAAAGTCACTCAATAAGGTACCCCATAAAAGGTTACTGCATAAGATAAGAGCTTATGACATTGTGGGGTGATATATTAGCATGGATTGACTAACAGGAAATAGAGTGTCAGGATAAATTGGTCCCTTTCAGGATTGCGAACTGTAAGTAGCAGAGTGCCACATGTATAAGTGCTGGAGCCTCAACTAGTTAGGATCCCTATTAATGATTTAGATAAAGGGGCTGACTGTACTGTAGGAAAATTTTCTGATGACACAAAGATAGGTAGGAAAGCAAGATTTTAGGAGAATACAAAGAGTCTGCAAAGGGATATGTTAAGTGAATGGGCAAAAAACTTGGAAGATGGAGCATTAAGTAGGAAAATGGGAGGTTGTTCAATTTGCCAGGAATAATAGAAGAGCAGATTATTATTTAAATGGAGGGAGACTGCAGAATGCTGCAGTACAGAGTTTGATGGTATCTGTGGTTTCAAAGCATGTAATTTTTGCGACACGCCCTAACTGAACAAGAAAATCGACTCTTCCAGTGTCCAAGGAAACTAAGGCTGAACTGAGATTGGAAACAAAAACTTCTGGGAGACACAGAGCCATCACAGCTCAGACAATGATCCTGGTCGTGCAGTACAGGCAGGCTAAAGAAGATGGAGGCTGAAGCGGAGAATGGGCAAATATACAGTGCTGCAGCTATTTCTGTTATTTGAAGATAACACTGGTGGATCTATGTCATCCAGACTGTCATAAGCAGAGTTGAGGAGGATCTGCAGATGTGTGCTATTTTTTGGTGAAAACTGTACCCACAGAACTCAGTTGGTTACGTGCGGCTGTAGGTTGGGATTAGGCTAAATCCTAAAAGAGTCGAAATTCTTCATGAGGAAGACACAGAGTTTTGAAGGACTTTGTGATTGAGATGGGTGACATATGTGGTGATTGGACAGCTGAATTTAGTATGTAACGTATACAATAAAAATAAACCACTATTTGCCTGTTATTTCATGTTTAACCTATGTTGATTCTGGGTTTTAGAGTATATGTGGTTATCCAAGAAAGTATTCAGCATTTGCATCGTTTGACTCTTGTAGTAAAAATGATTTTGTTTTAATCTGTGGAATTTCATGACTTCACCCTTTCACTAAATAACTGGGATTTTGGATTTCTTCTTTTATAAAAAAAAGTTATTGATCTTGAAGGAGATCATAAAATTGGGAACTTGTCCGGGATTTCAAATCCACAATGGATATGGGTGCTGGGATTTTCTCAAGAATGGGCTAACGGGATTTCACTGTGAATTTTACTGCAATTATTGCAAAGCAGAATGGCTTTGTCAATTGCTAAGACTAAGGGGGGGGGGGGGGAGATTTGTCCTTGGGTATTTTGTTAATGGCCAAAAGGATAATATTGCGGGTACAAGCGGCGGAAATGAGGTTTCTCAGTAAGGTGGCTGGGCTTACTGGAACAGGGTGAGGAGCTGGGCAATCCGGGAGAGCCTTTGAGTTGAGTCACTGTTCCTCCGGATTGAGGGGGGCCAATTGACGTGGTTCAGGCATCTGATAAGGATGCCCCCTGGTAGACTCCTGCTGGAGGTGTGGCGGGCACAGCCCACTGGGAGGAGACCTCAAGGCCAACCCAGGACACACTGCAGGGATTACATCTCTCGGCTGGCCTGGGAATCCCCCAGGAGGAGCTGGAATCTGTGGCTTAAGAAAGGTAAGTCCGGTTGGCCCTGCTCAGCTTACTGCCACGACGACCTTCACCAGGAGAAACAGTGTGAAATTAGCTGGATGGATGTTGTGCAACAAAACGTTAGTAGAATTAACAGAAAAGTTGAAGATAGAGTTAAAAACAGAAGTAACTGATGTAAAAGTACAACATTTGGAATTTAAAGAAAAGCCTAACATAAATGCAGCGCAGCTTAAGTTAACCAAGATTCAGTTACAAATGAAGCAGCTTAAATTAGAAAGAGAAAGCAGAATAGGAAATTTTGAACTGTATAAAGGCTTTGTTTCCATGGTCAGGGAAGGATAGGCAGGTTGGACAGGATTTGAATTAATCTCCGGGTTTTGATTTAGCTAGGAATATTCGCCTCATGCTAAAATTCAGCAAGGAGGGAGTCGAAAGGTACTTTGTGTCCTTTGAGAAAATTGCTACTAAACTAACTTGGCCACAAGAGAAGTGGATCATTTGTATGCAAAGCATCTTGGTAGGGAAAGCATTGGATCTTTATTCATGTCTTTTGGATGAACAATCTTCCAATTATTAAATAGTTAAAACTGTGGTACTTAATTCTCATGAACTTGTTCCTGTAAAGTATCAACTAAAATTGCAGACTTTGAAGAAAAGACAGAATCAAGCATTTGTAGAACTTGCTAGGGAGAAAGAAATATTATTTGACCAGTGGTTTGGTCAATGGAGTTAGAGGAGACTTTTAAGAATGTGAGGAAAGTAATAATAATGGAAGAATTTGGAAACAACATCACAATAGCTATTAGATGACAAAAATAAAAATAAAAATACCTGGAAAAACTCAGCAGTTCTGGCAGCATCTGCAGCGAGGAATACAGTTAACGTTTCGAGTCCGTATGACTTTTCAACAGAACTAAGTAAAAATAGAAGAGAGGTGAAATATAAGATGGTTTAAGGTGGGGGGGGGGGTGGAGAGGACAAGTAGAGCTGGATAGAGGGCCAGTGATAGGTGGAGATAGCCAAAAGATGTCATAGACAAAAGGACAAAAGAACAAAGAGGTGTTGAAGGTGGTGATATCATCTAAGGAATGTGCTAATTGAGGGTAGAAAGCAGGACAAGCAAGGTACAGATAACCCTAGTGGGGGGTGGGGTGAAGGAATCGAAATAGGCTAAAAGGTAGAGATAAAACAATAGATGGAAATACATTTAAAAATAATGGAAATAGGTGGGAAAAGAAAAATCTATATAAATTATTGGGAAAAAAAGGGGGGGGGATCGGAAAGGGGGTGGGGATGGAGGAGAGAGTTCATGATCTAAAATTGATCAACTCAATATTCAGTCTGGAAGGCTGTAAAGTGCCTAGTCGGAAGGTGAGGTGCTGTTCCTCCAGTTTGCGTTGAGCTTCACTGGAACAATGTAGCAGGCCAAGGACGGACATGTGGGCATGAGAGCAGGGTGGAGTGTTGAAATGGCAAGCGACAGGGAGGTCTGGGTCATGCTTGTGGACAGACCGAAGGTGTTCTGCAAAGCGGTCACCCAGTCTGCGTTTGGTCTCTCCAACCCTGTCAACTGTGTCTGGCCCATCTCCCGCGCATCGGCCCTCACAACTTCCTCTCCCTCCCAGAAACATGATAGGGTCCCCCTTGTCCTCACTTATCACCCCACCAGCCTCCGCATTCAAAGGATCATCCTCCGCCATTTCCGCCAACTCCAGCATGATGCCACCACCAAACATATCTCCCCCCCCCACCCCCGCTCCCAGCAGCATTCCACAGGGATCATTCCCTCCAGGACACCCTGGTCCACTCCTCCATCACCCACTACACCTCAACCACCTCCCACTGCACCTTCCCATGCAACCACAGAAGGTGCAACACCTGACCCTTCATTTCCCCTCTCCTCACCATCCGAGGGCCCAAACACTCTTTTCAAGTGAAGCAGCATTTCACTTGCACTTCCCTCAATTTAGTCTATTGCATTCGTTGCTCCCAATGCGGTTTCCTCTAAATTGGAGAGACCAAACACAGACTGGGTGACCGCTTTGCAGAATACCTTCGATCTGTCCACAAGCATGACCCAGATCTCGCTTGCCATTTCAACACTCCACCCTGCTCTCATGCCCACATATCTGTCCTTGGCTTGCTGCATTGCTCCAGCAAAGCTCAACGCTAACTGGAGGAACAGCACCTCATCTTCCCACTAGGCACTTTACAGCCTTCCGGACTGAATATTGAGTTGAACAATTTTAGATCATGAACTCTCTCCTCCATCCCCACCCCCTTTCCAATCCCCCCCTTTTTTGCCCCAATAATTTATATATATTTTTCTTTTCCCACCTATTTCCATTATTTTTCAATGTATTTCCATCCATTGTTTTATCTCTACCTTTTAGCATATTTCGATTCCTTCACCCCACCCCCACTAGTGCTATCTGTACCTTGCTTGTCCTGCTTTCTACCCTTAATTAGCACATTCCTTAGATAATATCACCACCTTCAACACCTCTTTGTCCTTTTGTCTATGACATCTTTTGCCTATCTCCACCTATCACTGGCCTTCTATCCAGCTCTATTTGTCCCACCCCCTTAAACCGGCTTATATTTCACCTCTCTTCTATTTTTACTTAGTTCTGTTGAAGGGCCATACAGACTCGAAACGTTAACTGTATTCCTCTCTGCAGATGCTGCCAGACCTGCTGAGTTTTTCCAGGTATTTTTATTTTTATTTTAGATTTCCAGCATCCGCAGTTTTTTGCTTTTAGCTATTAGGTGACATTTGGAAGACTGTAGGATTTCAAAAATAAGGGAAGCTGCAGGTCTGGCAGATGGGTATGATATATCACATAGGCAGCTAGAGGGTCGTAGCTGTCCATTTGTAAACTCATAGGGAAACTGGAGGAACAGAAAGTTTGGGAATGGAAAAGATTCTGGCTTTGGGAGAAGGCAGAAGCTGTTCCCGTCAATAGAAATGATATTATAGAGGATAAAATTGATGCAAAGAAGCCAGTAAAATTGCTGTATGATGGAGCAAGTAAAAGCAAATTGTTGGAAGCTGCAAGTTAAATCAGTGGTAGTAATAGGGATGCCTAAATGTTTAGAAAAGACTGCACCAGTAAAGGAAACGAGTGATGAAATATTAGCAATAGTACAATTGCTAATTGTTCCTTCAGAAACTTCTAAAGTGGTGGATATATCTCAGGATAGTCAAGAGGATTCTTCCTTGGGTTACTGATGTGAGTCAGGTTACTGGAGTTTATAGAGGTTTTGCCTCCAACAAATAGGCAAACAGGTTAATATTTTGAGAGGTGATAGGGCAGTTCAATCACTGATATAATGTCTTCCAGATAGTTAGACGAAAGAAACAAGAACTGTTAGGGAGTATTCATGGGATTTATGAGCCTGTCCTCTTGTATAAAGTTAATTTACAAAGTTAATTTAGTACTGTGGAAATTGTTCCTAGCTTACCTATTGAAAGGGTAGATTTTACAGAGTAATAATTTGGCAGGTTTGATAGTATTAGCATCTGAAAATTTCAAGAGAGCTTGTTGAACTGAGCGAAACAGATTTTGCAGGAGAAACATCCTGGATTGTTCCCAGATTGTGTGCTAACAAGGGTACAAGCTCATAAGGGTAGACAGGATGAAACAGAATCAATTGAAAGGGAGGATAATTTAAGTGCTCAGTTAGATACGACATTTTTTGGGAACCTGAAGGAGGTTGAAGGCCCTGAAAATAATTAAGCTGAATTATTTATCCAAGCTTCCTTGATTGAAGCCCAGCAGGCAAATCCTAATTTGTGGCAATTGTCTCGAACGATGTATTCTGATGAAGAATTAGAAAGGGTCCCTGAATGTTATTACCTGAAAATTAACATATTGCTGAGGAAGTGGAAACCTCCTTAGAAACCAGCGAATGAGGACTGGACAGTCCATCAAACTGCTGTCCCTCCTGGTTACTGCAGGGAAATTTTATGAATTGCTCATGAGATTCCGTTGGCAGGTCATTTAAGAATAAGAAAGATTCAGGCTAAAGTAATGGAGTACTTTTATTGGCCAGGATTGCATGTAGATGCGGTTGAATTCTGCAAGGTATGTCAACTGGTTGGGAAGCCCCGGCCATCAATTAAACCAACTCCACTAATCCCAATACTCGCTTTCAAAGAACCATTTTAGGTGGGTTCTAGTGGACTATGCGGGATGCCTAGCCAAAACCAAAACGGGGTATCAATACCTTTTGACAATCATGGATTTGTCTACCCAATTCCCAAAGCCAAAATACCCTTAAGAAAAATGACTGCAAAGGTTGTAATCAACGGGTTAGTTCAGTTTTTCACCAGGTATGGGTTCCCCGGAGAAGTTCGATCTGATCCCAAATCAAATTTCATGTCATGAGTATTCCAGGAGACAATCTGTAGTTTAGGAATAAAGCAGATTGAATCATCTGCATACTACTCACATTCTCAGGGGACAATGGAAAGATGCCATCAAACCTTAAGAACAATGATTAGAGCTTATTTGCCTGAGGACTGGGATAAGGAAATTTCATTTTTATTATTTGCCAACAGAGATGCACCTAATGAGTCAACCGGTTTAGTCTTTTTGAGTTAGTCTATGGACATGAATTAATGGGACCATTTAAATTCACTGAAGAGAAAGCTACGTCCCAGAAGAAGAAATTGCTGTCTTGGACTATGTATCCAAATTTCGAGAAAAATGGTGCAGTAACTCAGGAACACCTTAAGATTTCCCAACAAATAATGAAAAACTGAATGGATAAGACAGCTGAAACTCGAACTTTTAAACCTGGGGATGAAGTACTAGTTTTGTTACCTTTGCCAGGTAAACCACTGAAGGCTAGATTTACTGCATCTTACTATATTAAAAAGAGACTCAATGGGAAACTTTGCAATTAGTATCTCCAACCAAAGGAAACATCAACGAGTGTGTCATAAATATCCTGAAATGTTATGATGACAGGAAGGCTAATCAACCAGTGACTCTGCTCTAGGTACTAAGTATATTCATGTCACCATTTTCCTTTTTTGAGGGTTCAAACAATGAATCAGTGATTGAAAGTTCCCAGATCAAACCCCCAGTAATGAAATTAGCCAATATAGAGGTTTTGAAAAATTTGGATAGAATATTACACCACCTTCCAAAGAAGTCTCAGGGTGACACTGCCAAACTAAAAAGAGAATCCGTATGTATAGATAGACCAGGGCAAACTTCCTTAGCAATGCATGACGGTGATGTGGGAAATGTTACACCCATCAAACAAAACCCTTACCTACTTAATCCTGCAAAACTGGCTCAAGTCAGAGAGGAAACTAAATTTATGCTGGACAAGGATATCATTGCACCAAGTTATAGTACTTGGAATTCTCCAGTCATAGTGGTACAAAAATGTGATGGGTCACTAAGATTCTGCATTGATTACAGGAAAGTTAATGCTGTAACAAAAACTGACCCTTATCCAATTCGCTGATTTGAGGATTACATTGACAAGAGTTTGAAATTCAGACTTTGTGAGTAAGATCAATTTGTTAAAATGAGTATAAAAGCTGGGAAGTCATGCTGCAACTGTATAGAACCTTGGTTAGGCCACACTTGGAATATTGTGTGTAATTCTGGTCGCCACATTACCAGAAGGATATGGAGGTGTTGGTGAGGGTGCAGAGGAGGTTTACCAGGATGCTGCCTGGTCTGGAGGTTATTAGCTATGAGGAGCGGTTGGAGAAACTCGGATTGTTTTCACTACAGCGACGGAGATTGAGGGGTGACTTGATAGAAGTTTATAAAATTATGAGTGGCATGGACAGATTAAATAGCCAGAAGCTTTTTCCCCAGAGTGGAAGAGTCAATTACTACGGGACACAGATTTAAGGTGAGAGGAGAAAACTATAGAGGAGATGTGCGTGGCAAGTTTTTTTACGCAGAGGGTAGTGAGTGTCTGGAATTCTCTGCCAGAGGTGGTGGTGGAAGCAGGTACGATAGTGGTGTTTAAGAGGCAGCTTGACAAGTACATGAATGGAACGGGAATAGAGGGATATGGACCCCGGAAGTGTAAAATGTTGTAGTTGACAGGCAATATGATTGGCGCAGGCTTAGAGGGCCGAAGGGCCTGTTCCTGTGCTGTACTTTTCTTTGTTCTTTGTTACTGGCAAGTTCCAGAACAGATCAAGCCAAAGAAATCTCTGCTTTCATAACCCCAGATGGATTGTACAGAGTATAAGGTTATGCCATTTGGATTGAAGAATGCACCAGCTATCTTTCAAAGATCTACAAACTAATTAATTGTCAGATTACACAACTGCGTTGTGTATATCAATGATCAATTGGTCTACAGTGACACTTAGGTGTTCTATATGTTCTTCCCAAGTACACTATTTGATAGACTACAAAAAGCTGATTTGGTGATCAATTTAGCAAACAGTGAGTTTGTTAAGGCCAAAGTCACCTATTTGGAACATATCATGCGGAAAGACTGAGTGCTGCCAAGAGAAGCTAAACTTCAAGCAATAATACTGTCCAAAGCAAAGTGGGAAATACCTTGGTTCCTCAGAAGGTGTGGGCTTTACAGGAAGTTTGTCCCAAAATTCAGTGTGGTAGTTGTTCCATTAATGAACTTTTAGAAGAAAAACTTTGAAGTTAACTGGACAGAGTTTGTCAAATGCCTTTGAGGTTAAAGGCTGTATTAATAAATGAACCTGTTTCGGTGACTCCAAATTTCAATCAACTATTCAAAATAGCTATTGATGCTAGTGATTTGGGTATAGGAATGGGTGTTGCTACAAGGTGATACTGATATAGAGAATCCAGTCAGTTATTTCTGAAGAAAACTTAATACACATCGACAAAATGCTCTACAATGGAGAAGGAAATGTCAAATCTAGTCTTGGCTCTTCAACAGTTTGAAGTACATGTTTTGAATAATCAAGGAGAGACATTAATTTATACTGATCATAAGCCACTGGCATTTTTGGAAAAGCTCTGTAGAAAGGAACTTCAGTTTTGCCCAAGTATAATGCACCAGCCCTTCAACCTAAAAATTGAACATACTGCCAGGAAAAATAATGTAGTAGCTGACCTCTGTCCAGAGTTTAAAGAAGGGGTGTGGGGAAAAAAGGCAGGCTATGAGTTATGATAATTCTATGATGCTGAATCCTGCTAATCCTAATTGTTAGCTTTACTTGCTTTTGCTTTATTTTAATTCATTCACGGGGTGTGGGTGTCACTGGCTAGGCCACCATTAATTCCCCATCCCTAATTGCCCTTGAGAAGGTGGTGGTGAGCTGCCTTCTTGAACCGCCATGTGGTGTAGATAAACCCAGTGTGCTATTAGGGAGGGAGCTCCAGGATTTTGACCCAGCAACCGTGAAGGAACGATGATATATTTCCAAGTCAGGATGGTGAGTGGTCTGGAGGGGAACTTCCTGGTGGTGGTGTTCCCATGTGACTGCTGCCCTTGCCTTTCTAGATGGTAGCGGTCATGGGTTTGCAAGGGGCTGTAGAAGGAATCTTGGAGTCACTGCAGTGCATCTTGTAGATGGTACACACTGCTGCCACTGTGTGTCGATGGTAGACATTGTGAATGTTTGTGAATGCGGTGCAATCAAGAAGACTGCTTTGTCCTGGATGGTGTCAAGTTTTTTCGAGTGCTGTTAGAACTGCAATCGTCCAGGCAATTGGAGAGTATTCCATCACATTCCCGACTTGTGTCTTGTAGATGGTGGATAGGCTTTCAGGAGTCAGGTGGTGAGTTACTCGCCACAGGATTCCTAGCCTCTGACCTGATCTTGTAGCCGCAGTATTTATATGGCTAGTGCAGTTCAGATTCTGGTCAATGGTAAGCCCCAAGATGCTGATACTGGGGGATTCGGTGATGGTAATGCCACTGAATGTCCAGGGGTGATGGTTCAATTCTCTCTTGTTGGAGGGGCATTTCCTGGCACTTGTGTGGACGAACGTTAGTTGCCACTTGTCAGCCCAAGCCTGGATATTGTCTAGGTCTTGCTGCACTTGGACATGGCCTGCTTCCGTATCTGCAGAGTCGCAAATGGTGCTGAACATAGTGCAAGCATCAGCGAACATCCCCACTTCTGACCTTATGATGGAAGGAAGGCCATTGAGGAAGCAGCTGAAGATGGTTGGGTGTAGGACATCACTGCAGGAGTTCCTCAGGGTAATGTCCTGGAACAGCAACCACAACAGTCTTCCTTTGTGCTAGGAATGACTCCACCAGCGGAGAGTTTTCCCTGATCCCCACTGACTCGAGTTTTGCTAGGGCTCCTTGATGCCCAAATTCGGTCAAATGCTGCCTTGATGTCAAGGGTAGTCAATCTCACCTCACTTCTGGAGTCCAGCTCTTTAGTCCATGTTTGAACCAAGGCTGTAATGAGGTCAGGAGCTGAGTGGCCCTGGCAGAACCCAAACTGGACGTCAGTGAGCAGTTTATTGCTAAACAAGTACTGCTTGATAGCACTATTGATGACCCCTCCCATCATTTTACTGATTATCAAGAGTAGACTGATGAGGCGGTAACTAGCCGGGTTGGATTACAGTGTTCCCGTTTTTGACTCAGCGACAGTGATATAGTTCCAAGTCAGGATGGTGAGTGGCTTAGAGGGGAATTTGCAGGTGGTGGTGTTCCCAGGCATCTGCTGCCCTTGTCCTTCTATGTGGTAGAAGTTGTCTGTTTGGAAGGTGCTGTTGAAGGACGAGTATAAAAATAGAAAAGTCTTGCTACAACTGCACAAGCTATTTGTGAGATAACAACCAAGTACAGCACACAGTTCTGGCCTCCTTATTTAAGGAAGCTATATCTGCATTAGGAAAAGCTCAGAAGGCTCGCTAGCTTGATTCCAAAGATGAAACGGCTGTCTTATGAGGAAAGGAACAGCGGGTTGGGTCTATAACTCAATGGAGTTTAGAAGAATGATGAGGTGATCTTATTGAAAGATAGAAGATTCTGAGGGGGTGTGAGAGGGTAGATGCTGAGAGATGGCATTGTTTCAGAATAAGGGGCCGAGCATTTTAAGACAGAGGTAAAGAGGAGAATTTTTTCTGTCAGAGGGTCGTTAATCTTTGGAATTCTCTACCCCAGAGAACTGTGGAGGCTGAGTCATTGAATATATTCAAGGCTGAGTTTGAAAGATTTTTGAACTATAGAAGAGTCAATAGGGTCATGGGGAACAGGTAAGAAAGTGGAATTGAGGGCAAGATCAGTTCAGCCATGATCTTATTGAATGGTGGAGCTAGTTTGAGGGGTCATATAGCCCAAAATGTTCCTATTACTTATGTTTCTTTGGCAGTAAACAGGTGATTCTGAACCACTGGTTTCAGCTTTGTATAAACCTCACTATATTTTTCCTAAAATGATAGGCTAATGAATTGCAGGAATTCATCTGAGTTTAAAATCTGTTTTCAAAGGACTTTGTAGTAAAGGCCAAATTGTCCCCAGTGTGAAGAAAACTTGGTTAAAGTCACTTGTGAATGTGCTGAGCAATAATTACAAATCATGCCTCCTGAAAGAGCTGTCAAAATACTAGTCCCCTTCACCTCAACAGATCTTGTGTGATGTTCCATTTTCTTTGCTTACTTACATCAAATGCATATAGAAGCTGATTGATTTTAGTTGCTGTTGAAACTCTCCAAAATCTAAAATTAATTTCACCATTTGTGAACTAGCAACAAAAACGTTCATCCTACTCATTGAGACAAAGATTAACTTTGTGTTCAAGTCTATCTAGTTGCAAAAATGTCTAATTTCATGATTCATATGTTTTGGGAGTATAACTTAGTTTGGGGACTGAAGTTTTAAATATAAGATAATGGAAACAACTGGTTTGGGGATGCTGGTAAACAGGTCTAAAGTAATTGCAATTCAAGGGATAGTCTGTGTTTATTTAATAAGGTCAGAGTTGGAAGTGGGAAAACAATAACAAAAGGTGGTCCTCTCAGTTTCATAATGAAGCCAGTGCATCTGGTGAGATTGCAGTTATGCCCATTAGAGATGAGAGAAAATATTCATATGAATCCCAGAATCAAAGGGATGTTTTGGAAGGTAAGGTTAATTAATTTAAATCTCCATCTGGGCCATCCTAGGTGCGACATGTTGTCCTGGGGATAAATTGCGGGGAGGTAACCTCTTGTTTCAGGTTTATCTGTGATTTTTCACAGAAAAACAGGCAGTTTACATCTGAAACTGGAACAGATAGAGAGAGAGATACAGATGCCAGTAGTCAATTGAAGCCTAGAAGCAGTCTGAGACAAGCAGAGGGAGAGAAATCTGCCAGGAGCTGTGGACAAGTTGCAAAGGGCTATCAGAAAGCAAGAGTGTTTTCTGAGCTGGAGTCACTAGGCAAGAAAGTATTGAGGCCAATGCTTGAGCTGGGGAGTTCACAATCGTGAGGTACTTAAGGAGTGTTGGAGGATCACCTAGCCGAATGCTAGTGGAAGGACTCCAAGAAATCTCATACCTCGGAGAACAGTGGGAAAACTGAGGAGAATCAAAATGAATTCCTAAAAGCTGTGGCACACGTTGGTTTGGTCCAAGAAGTAAAGGAACACTCAAAATCCTGTAAAGTATAGGGGAACTCTTGGATGGAAATAATAGTAAAACAGGAGTATCCTTTTGAGATTTTTGGCTTAAAGAATAAAATATAGTGTTAAGTTAGTATTGTTTGCTTTGTTTAGCTCCTGCACAGTAAAACTTTTTTGATTAAAATGTGAAATCTTGTGGAGTAATTCTTTCAGTTAATAACTGGGAGTTTAAATTTATTTTAAAAAGTTACCAGTCTCCTTGAGATTATAACATAACGTAGTACTGGTCTAGTATCACCTTATTGCTTTATGTCTTAAACAATGTTATGTTAGCTAAGAAAATAAAATTCTCCGTTCTATGAAAAAGTATTATTGGAAAGAGAGGGATTACGCAAGGGAGTTAACTCTCAAAGAGAAAGTCTGGGAACCTCTTTAGGCCAAAATACGTTTTTTCAAAAATTAGGCACTCTAATACTATAAAAGGAAAATAAAATTCCAAAAGAAACTGAAGCAACGATTAGTACTTGGAACTAGGCGATCCTAAAACATTCAAACCGCAACTAATTAGATGGGTGAACTAAAGTATGAAGTTCACTTTGAGCACTAGAGCAAGAAATGTGTGATAGTATTTAAAGCAAGGATGCTAAGATCCCATTGTTAATTATTAAATTGGCCAGACCATGATACTGAGGGGCACAAAGTTCAGAAGCCTGACAGGCTTAACTTTATATTGCCTCTCATTATGCCCAGAAAGTGCCAGAATATTTTCTCCTGCCCTTCAGAGCGTGGTAAGCTATAAGGCTGCCCTGTTGATCCTTCATATTGATTTCAAATCTGCAGACAAAATCTGTAAACATGTCTGAATTTTCTCAATTCCAATACCAAGCAGAAAATCTTGCATTAACAAAAGTTCTTTTAAAAGTCCAGCTATCAAGTGGAGGTTGAAAGGAGTGTTATGGGCCTCTTTGAATTACTGTAAGCAGACTAACACTCATCTCAAGTATACCAAAGAACTAAGGCCAGGATTTTCCAGGTCCTGCCCCGGCAGATGTGGTGAGCCATTCAAAAGTCTATTGACTTCGGGACTGGAAGACCCCACTGGCAGCAGGTGCCGGAAAATTCCAGCCCAGGTGTTCCTTCCTCAGTGAAGCAAGCACTGCTATTCCCTCTAAGCAGATTGTATGGATGGTCCTTGAAAATGGAAGAGTGAAAACAGAATACATGAGAAATTGTTACTCTAAAGGGAACTGCAAATCTGCATTCCTGCAGTGAAATCTTAGCAGTTCAACACAAGACATCATGAAATCTCTGGGTATTTTTTTTAAAAAGAGTCACCTCATTGTCTTGAGGTGGTCTCATGCATATATAATGCACTCAGATTTACCTGCCATATTCAACAAACATACAAGTCTTGAACAGAAAGTAATGTTTTGGCATCAAAACCAAATGCACATTGCAACCGGATATGGAGAGGAAGAAAAAGTCCTTTGCTTGATTACATACCTTACAGTAGTAGCATTTTTCAGTCTGTTTCTGACCAACCACCTCAGTATCCAAAGCTCAAGCCCAGTTGAGTTGAAAGTAGGTGTCTCAATTGTAAAGGACAATCGCCATAGATGCTTGTGCAATTTACAGTGACAGTTTGAATAACACATATGTTCAGCCTATCGCTTTAAGGTGACAGCTGACTTTTGTATGATTTCAATTTCCCATACTAACAAAGAAAAGTTTGGGATGACCGTGCAAATCAGTTTAGTCGTAGAAGCTTCACAAAAAGCCAGATTTTAGTAGAGTCAGGCCGACTCTGGAGGTCTTTATAAATGGTAGGTGGGACCAGTTTCTGAGATTCCTGTTCCCAGTGCTGGCAATTTTCGAAGTCAGCTTAGATTGATTAACATCTTTATGAGGTTATAATGTGTTATTCTTTGATCTGTGCTTTTCAATGTTTGCATGTTTATTTGGACAAGGTTAAGAGGTATAAAGTGGGTAATGTTCCTGTTATTGAAACTATTAATGGCAGTGTATGGCTGAGCCTTGGGGGCCATGGAGAGAGCATGAAGTAACATGGGGGTATCGAGGTCGAATGGGGAGCTTGAAGCTCGAATGGTTGGCATAGAGGGTGTAAGGGGTGAGGGCTAGAGGGCCTAACAGCCTTTAATGCAAATTGGACAAAGTCCCAGAGAACCTTCTAACCAGCCTGCCTTGGCACTTGCCTGCCTCCGTGGTCACCTCTGATCTGCTTCTGGGGTTGGCAGACCCAATTCACTCCGGCCCTTGCCTCCCTGGAATGAAAATAGCGCATGTGGAGCCATTTATTTTGAGACGGGTTGGCCAAGTTCCGACTTGAGCTTCCCGCCTTGTTCGCGAAAATTCAGTTCAAAATGTTTTGTATCCACTTAGAAGATAGTTACAGTCACAAGCAGGATCTGCAAGTAAGGTAGTATTGCCTCCTTCTGAGATGTTGGCGTATTCAATATGCATGCTCATGAAATGACCATATGGTAAGGAACTATATTGAGAATCTTGCGCTTTTCATTTGATGATCTTATCCCAAAATGGATTGATTGTGGAAATCCACAGTTGCTTGGGGCAATTCTGAACACAGTTTGGTTAATATTAAAATGTAGTTTGATTAACATTCAAACTTTGCCTTTTAGGTGTAATTGACCTTCAGGTCAGCTATTGGTCAGAAACCTCCTGTCCCTTGAAGCTGTGAAGCAGAGCCTTTTAGAAAAACTTCCTTAAGGGTTGAAGATGAAAATGCACTTGAATGTCTCAGTGAGAAAAAAAGAATCTCTTAAAAGCTCTGACTCCTTAGGAACCAAAGATTTTGAATGATTAAGATAGCATTAGGCAGAGGCAAAGGTATGACTGAGAAAAAGATTGAGGAAGGCCAAATTTTAAGGCTTGACCAAAAACAAAGACTTTCCTCTCTATTGCTCATTTTCATCTTTATCTGAAAAATCTCAAATATTTCACGTATAATGAATAGTTTTGAGTACATATGTTACGTAGAGAAGCTCAGCATCTTTTCTACACACAGCTCACACAAACAGAAATGATTCAGAATAATTTCTTGCTTGTTGCATTGGTTTGGGGGGGACAGGTGGGAGAGGTGGTGGTGGAGATGGAATGTTGCCCATAACACCAGAAGAACTCTGCTCTTCTTTTAACATGGAGTCTTCAACATCTACCTGAACTATCAGATTGGACAAAGCACTGGTTAAACATCTCAACTGAAACACATCTTTTCCAACAATACTGTGTTCCTTCAATACAGCACTGCAGTGTCAGTGTAGATTATGTGCCCAAGTCTTGGAATCTACCACAAACCCATGACTTTGACTCAAAGCGAAAATGAGACAAACTGGCCCCTATTAGATACTGATTACTGGAAAAACTGTAAAACAGAGAAGCAGACCAGCATGAAAACTTGAATAGAACTAAGGCTACAGGAAAATCAATACGGCAAGTCAAATTATTTTCAGTAGTAGCATCCTCTCCTGTCAGTCGGAAGGTTATGTCCCACCTCAGAGACCTGAGCACGTAAACTACCAGGACAAACTGTATACTACCGAGGGAGATCTGCAGATGAGACATTAAACAGAGTTTGCTCCCAGCGACTTACATGAAGAATTTCATGGAATTATTTGAATAGCAAAGGAGCTCTCTGAGTGTTTTGGCCAATATTCATCTCTCAACCAAAAAAATTACATGGCCACCTTTTCTCATTGCTGTCTGAAAACTGGCTAAATTAGAACAGTGATTACATCCTACATGTATTTCATTGGCTGTGAAGCACTTTGGAACATCCAGAGGTCATTACTGCACTATATAAAATGAAAGTTCTTTCTTTTTTGAAGAGACAGGCAGATCTGTGGTCAATTACCAAAATACATCATGTGTGTGTGTGCACTATTAAAAGGATAATTTTTCTCCAAACAGCAAGGATATCAGTATCAGTCATACATATACACACATAAATGACGAATGATGAGGAAATGTGGAATTTCTTCAAAAAAAAATTAAATTTACAGATTAACAAATCATCACGTTCAATTGATAAACAACACCAAAATTAACGGTTTAGAGCAGTTCGGGGTAATTGGGGATTAATTAACATACCTGTGCTTCTAACTGTCCTTCTGTCAGTGCCATCATTTCTTCATATGTTAGCTGGGAGAATAGAGCTGCATACTTATGCAGGCGCAAGCTTTTTAGCCAAGCTGGAACATCTGTAATTAAAACATTATTAGCTTTACTAGAGTTTAATGTCTATATTTTGTACTAACAATGTAGTCATCAGGTTTTTTTTATTATTAATGCTAATTTTTCAAATTTTGCAATATGTTAAGAATTTTCTATCATAAGCAGTCAATATGACCTTGTTTACAAACATTTAAGTACTAGAGCTACCAAATCCACTTTGCATCCTATGTCACTGGCTAAATTACCTCTGAATCATCAGCAGATTGTCCAGACCAGCTGCATAAATGGAGAACCAATATCAGTTGAGCTGACCCAACTCATCTGCTATGTCAAATATTTTCTAAATTTAGCACAGTTTTGGTGTAATTTGGCATAGTATGTTCCAATCTCTGCTTGGAGGAAATAACTATTTAGTTGAACGACCTTTCACAAAAGGCAATGTTATATTTATGATGATAAACAGTTATTATGTATACATTTCATGCCACGTTTGTGACATATGGATGTTTAATTACTGTACAAAAACTGTTTGGAACCCCATTTGTAGAATACTAGATGTTCTTGAATAGTAGAAGTACAACTTTAGAAGTTTCCATGTGAAAAGCAGGATAGTATTTTCTTCATATATTGATAATTTCATTTTTCACATATCTAGACTAAACAGGCGATCAAATCTGGAGTACAACCCAGTAGAATATCGACCTCTTAATCATATGGTCCCATGTTGGATCTCAAGACTCTTACTTCATAAGAACATAAGAAACAGGAAACAAGAATAGGCCATTCATAAATTTACCTTTCTTAAATCCATGCTGATTCTGCTTAGTCATATGCTTTTCTAAGTGCCCTAATAAAAAATTCTAGTATTTTTCCAATGACTGATGTCTGGTGAACTGATGTATAGTTCCCCATTTCTCTCCCTCTTTTCTTGAATAGAAGGGTTATGTTTGTTACTTTCAATCCATGGAGACTGTTCTAGAATCTAGGGAATTCTGGAAAATCAAAACTAATCTACCTACCACCTCATTTAACATCCTAGAATCCAAGCCATCATGCCAGAGAATTGGTCAACTTTTAATCCTATTAATTTCTCCAGGACTATTTCTCTACAGATTTCTATCATGAACACAGATACAAAGTATTTGTTTAATGTCTCTGCCATTTCCTTATTCTTTATTATAATTTCTTTCATCTGCCTCTAAATGGCCTACATTTACTTTCGCTAATCTCTTCCTTTTTACATAACTAGTTTACTACATCCTCTCCTCTTATCAATTTCCTGGTCATCCTTCGCTGAATTCTGTTCTCCCAATCCTCAGGCTTACAGCTCTTTTTGGCAACATTATAAGCTTCTTTTAATCTAACTTCCTTTGTTAATCATACTTGAACCACTTTTCCTGTGGGCTTTTTATTCCTTATTCCTTCACTCAGATCTGCCAATATTAAAAATAAACCATGTCCACCCTAGTCCAAGCCAAATGACACATCACACATTGTCACTCTACATTCAGGGGCTCAGGAGGTGAAAGAACCCTTACATAACACCACTTTATAAGTAGATTTCCTGTATTTTGATGCATACAACAAAAAAGGCACTGTTAAGTCAGTGATCACGCTACACTTTCTCTTAAAAGTATCTTTCAGAAAGGTATCCAGTGTCTGTTATGATCCAGCAGTTGGTAAAACTGAGTTATTTAAAAATCCCAGAGGAAAGCTTTAAACAACTGTCATAACCTATATTTTAAGTGGTACGTTTGAGATGCAACTCTAAATTCAGGAATCAGACCACCAGTTTGAGGTTTTATATTAAACTAAATGAAAAATTTTATTAATTTACACAATAAATATATGCACATGGCCACAAGTTACTACCATCATAACTTTTAACAAATTCCCAAACTAATCTCCATTAAGGCAACAGCACCCATAGGCTCAACCAGACACCAGACACCAGGCAAAGCATCTTCACCTTACGAATTCAAATTGAGGTTCCTCTCACTTTGATTCCTGTGAAGACAGTTGTAGGCTCACAGCTGCTTTGATGTTACATTGTCTCTGCCTTGCACACATAAAAATTGCTATCGGTTACAACCAGCACATCTCATTGAATGTAAATTCTCATTGTATCACCAGCCTTTTAGAACTCCACCTCTTCTAATAATAAAACCCCTTTCATAGTACCAACTTTATTAGTAACATAAACATATCTGCTAGCTAGGTGCCAGATTTCACCCCAATTCTTGAATGCGCTATTCAAAAAATACAAATGGACTCCGCCTCTCTTACATCTCAAACTAATATACATCAAAGCACCCAGACTAGCTGGCTTTAATCCATTTAAGACACACCCATAGACTAAATCTCTATTTTTAAAAGAAAAATAATTTCCAATAATATAGACATTAAAAGCTTCATGACACTCTTGAAGGGAAACCACCAAAATAGATTTTACAACTTTAAAAAAATATTGGCAATGAACCAACCACAGCTAAACCAGAAATAATTAGCTACCCATACAATCTTAAACTATGTTTGCAGATTTACTGAATGGTATAAGTTCTATGAACCTAAATTTTCCTTTGCAAAGTGAAGCCAATTGTAAAATGCAAACTTCTTAATTTTAAAACTACACCTTTTCTTATATATAAATATAAAAATTTAAATATAAGAAAACTTCCACAGGCATTTGACAGGAACGTTATGAAGTGAAATTTGACACCAGGCCACATAAGGAGATTAGGACACAAATATCCAAAAAAAAGTTGGGTTTTGAGGATTGTCTTAAAGGAGGAAACAGAGAGATAGAGGGGCTTTTGAGGGGAACTCTGTAGTTTAGGGTCTAAATAGTTGAAAGCACAGCCTCCAAATGAGGAGCAATTAAAATCAAAGATACTCAAGAGATCAGAATTAGGAAAGTACAGTTATCTGAGAGTTGTGGGGCTAGAGGAGCTTACAGATAGGGCCATGACCTTGGGGGAATTTGGAAACAAGGATGAGAATTTTAAAAATTGAGGCAATGTTTAACTTGGAGCTAATATAGGTCAACAAGCAACAAGTCTGATGGATGAACCGGATGTAGTAATAGTAAAGATAGAGGCAGGAGAGTTTTGGATGACCTCAAGTTTATGGATGATAGAATGTGGGAGACCTGCCAGAATAGCCTTGGAATAGTCAAATCCAAAGGTAACAAAGACATGGGACAAGCATTTCAGCAGCAATCAAGCTAAGACTGGACAGAGTTGAGTGATGTTACGGAGGTGGAAGTAGATGGTCTTAAATTAAACAGGCATTTTGCTTCGGTCTTCACTATAGAGGACACAAGTAACATCCAGGAAATAGGTGTAAATCAGGAAATGGAAAGGAGGAAAATTATAATCACTGGGGAAGTGATATTGAGCAAACTGTAGAGGCTGTGGGTTGACAAATCCCCAGGTCTGGATAGACTTCACCCTAAGGTCTTGAAAGGAGTGGCTAGTGAGATAGTTGATGCACTGGTTTTAATTTTCCAAAATTCCATAGATTCGGGGAAGGTTCCATTAGATTGGAAATTAGCAAATATAACTCCTTTATTCAAAAAGGAGACAGAAAGCAGGATACTATAGGCCAGTTAGGCTAACAGCTGTCATAAGGAAAATGTTAGAAGCTATTATTAAAGATGTTACAGCAGGGCACTTCGAAAAATTCAAGGCAACCAGATGCAGTCAACATGGTTTTGTAAAAGGGAAATCATGTTTAACCAATTTATTGGAGTTCTTTGAAGAAGTCACATGTGCTGTGGATAAAGGGGAACCAGTGGATGTACTGTACTTAGATTTCCAGAAGGCATTTGATAAAGTGCTACATCAAAGATTATTACAGAAAATAAAAGCCCATGGTGTAGGGGGTAACATATTGGCATGGATAGAAGATTGGCTAGCTAACAGGAAGCAGAGTTGGCATAAATGGGTCTTTTTCTGGTTGGCAGGATGTGACAAGTGGTGTGCCAAAAGAATAAGTGCTGGGGCCTCAGCTTTTTACAATTTATATAAATGACTTAGATGAAGGGACTGAAGGAATGGTGGCTAAATTTGCAGATGACACAAAGATAAGAAAAAAGTAAGTTGTGAAGAGGATGTAAGGAGGCTATGAAGTGACCTGGATAGGTTAAATGAGCGGGCAAAGATCTGGAAAATGGACTATAATGTGGGCAAACATGAAATCGTTCATTCCGGTAGGAAAAATAAAAAAGCTTATTATCTAAATGGAAAGAGATTGCAGAGTTCTGAGATTCAGAGGGATCCGGATGTCCTAGTGCATGAATCACAAAAGATTAGTATGCAGGTGCAGCAGTTAATTAGGAAAGCTAATAGAATGTTATCATTTATTTTTGGGGGCATTGATAACAAAAGTAGGGAGGTTATGCTTCAGTTGTACAGGGCATTCGTGAGACCATATCTTGAGTACAATCCTGGTCTCCTTATTTAAAGGAAGGTATAAATGCATTAGAAGCAGTTCATAGAAGGTGTACTAGGCTAATATCAGGAATGGGCAGGTTGTCTTTTGAGGAAAGGCTGGACAGATTAGGCTTGTATCCATTGGAGTTTAGAAGAGTAAGATATGACTTAACTGAAACCTTTAAGATCCTGAGGGGTCTTGAAAGGGCGGATGCGGAGAGAATGTTTCCTCTTGTAGGACAATCTAGAAATTGGGGTCACTGTTAAAAAAAATAAGGGAGTTCTCATTTAAGACAGAGATGAGGAGAATTTTTTGTTGATCGCTGAGTGTCTTTGGAACTCTTTACTCTATACCCCAGCCTGAGTTGGAAGGTTGGGCGAGACAGGCACGGAAGAAACTTGACATAGGTAAGTGGGGACAGAGTGGCAATCCAATACTGATTGCCACTCTGAGGAAGTTATGGTCCAATGTGCTTCTTTTTTATTCTTCCTGCTAAAATGGACAATTTCACATTTTCCCACATTATACTCCATTTGCCACGGCCACAAAAGGTGTAAATGTTAGTAAAGTTTCAAGTATGCCACCACAAACATCAGATGCAATGTGATATTATGTATTCCAAGCTAACTGACAGGATAGAGGTGCTAGTCCACTCATAAAGAGGATCTAAAATTAATTTATCTTCAGCTTTAATAATCAGTACATTGTCAAGTGTCTTAATCTGTTTGAGAATGCCACTTTGTTGTGGAAGAGTATCTGTTATTCAGTCTACTCCACTTAATTCAAGACTTACTTAAATTAAAACACCTGTTTTACTTTATTTAAATTGCTTAATATGAATTGATGGATAATTTGAATTCCTTACATGCCAACAAGAGTAAACTGTAGTTATACTTATGATTATCAGTTGAGTATATGAATGAAATTTGAAACAATTTGATTGCAAGAACAAGTTACCATTTTTCCTGTGCATCTTCTGTTGCACATCATTCCTGATGGCTTGACAACTTGGGTCAATTAGTAGGAAGCTTGCAAAAGTAATTTGGAATGACCAGGACTTTCTTCTTGCCCCATCCTCTGCCCCAAATGAACACCACAGTGGGGAAGTACATATTTGTAATTAAAGATGCATCAGATACATTAGAATACTTTGACATTTATAACTGGTGTTTATTACTTGTGCAGCAAAATTGATATTCTACTAACTATTGTAAAAAAAAAATTGTCATTTTCATATTTTAAAACACCTTAACTGACACTATTTCATTGGTGATTCCAACTGAGGTTTATCTGGCAGTATTACTATAAATGTTATGGAGCTCACTGATATTGGCACAGCTAGCAATTCAGGTTAATAATTTCCAAGCACAAATCTTGGTAGATGATGGCAAAAGCAATAAGCAGTAGTTTGAGAAAAGTTCAATTTATTTAACGAAAAAAAATCTAAAATGCAATTCTCCTTCAAAATGTAGAGGACTGTGTACAGTGTACTGTAGTAGCAATCTGTGAATATAAAAATGTAGTTGCTTGCAGCAAACTCAAAACAGCAAAATAAACAGTTTCTATATAATTTATTTCTAGAACCTGACTGCAAATATCAATGGACAGGTGAGGGGGAGTTCCCACATTAAATGGGTCCGTGACCATATGCAGCAAGAACTGAACAACATTCAGGCTTGGGCTAAGTGGCAAGTAACATCTGTACCACACAAGTGCCAGGCAATGACCATCCCCAACTAGATAGAATCTTACCAGCTCCCCATAACTTTCAGTAACATTGCCATTGCTGAATCCCCCACCATCAACATCCTGGGGGTTACCATTGACCAGAAACTGAACTGGACTAGCCTTATAAAAATTGTGGCTAGAAGAGCAGATCAGAGGCTGGAAATTCTGCCTTCACCCCAAAGCCTGTCCACCATCTACAAGGCACAAGTCAGTAGTGTGATGGAATACTCTGCACTTGCCTGGATGAGTGCAGCTCCAAAACACTAAAGTTCGAACCATCCAGGACAAAGCAGCTTACTTGATTGATACCCATCTACCACCTTAAACATTCACTCCCTCCACCATTGACGCAGAGTGACAGCAGTGTGTACAGTACATACAAGATGCACTGCAACAACTCACCAAGTCTCCTTCGAAAGCACCTTCCAAACCTGTGACAATTGTCGCCTGGAACAACAAGGGCAGCAGAGGCATGGGAACACCACCACTTGTAAGTATGCCCCCAAGCCACACACCTTCCTGACTTGAAACTATATCGCCATTCCTTCACTGTCGCTGAATCAAAATCCTGGAACTCCCTTCCGAACAACACTCTGGGTGTTCCAGCACCAAGTGGACTGCAGCAGTTCAAGAAGGTAGCTCACCACGACCTTCTCAAGGGCAATTAGGTATGGGCAACAAATGCTGGCCTTGCTGGTGACACCTGCATCCCATTAAAGAATAAAAAGATATTATTTGGAAATTATACAATGTCTTGTGTGGTGCTAGTTTCTGGTTAGTTTTTTTAATATTTATGCACCAGTGAGTTTTTTTTGCAGCACATGTTCAAAGAATCGGACACATTTTGTGTTCACGTAAACACCAAAGGGGTCTTGCGTGATTAAACATGTAGGGGATTCCTCTTCAGAGAAACCTATTCTCTACAATATTAAGAATAGTTTGAGAATCAAACAATTTAACTTCAATTAGTCAAAACTAATTAATTTGAAAAACAAAGGTCATGAACTATTGGTCAGCAGCAGAGCAGCAACAAATCCTGCTGACCATGTTTGAAACTGTGGCCTTAATCTTTTACGTTGGAGCCTCAGGACCTTCCCTTCCCGGCTCCAGCTCGAAACAGCAACAATTGAAGTTGGGAGGCCTCGTGACGAGGTGCAATTCCAACACTACACCCCCTTCCACATCACAAACTGAATTCACACCTCTTGAGATCTGCCTTAAGTTCAGTGAATTTCACACTTTAAATGTACTCGTTAACTGGTTTTAATCCTGGGTCCCCACCAAAAACCCGTCACCCCTGACGCTGAACAGCCTTCCCACAGCCCCGATTCTGCTCATCCCCCTTTCACAGGCCTGACATTGCTTACTCCTCCTGATACTGCACATCTCCTCCCAATGCTCAATTCCTTTCTGCAGCCTTGATGCTACTTACCTCCTCCTGCATCCCTGATATTGCTCAACCCCCTCCCACACCCCCGACACTGCTCACCTCCTACCCCTCCACCTGACAGGGCTCCCTCCCACCTGACCATTCCCTCCTGACAAGGTTCATTCCCCTCCTGCATTCCTGGCAGTGCTAACCCCAATGCTCCTCATCCCCTTCTGATACAGCTCACCCCCTCCTGCACTCCTGACTTAGCTCACCACCCCTTCCAGATAATGTTTACCTCCAACCTGGCGCTGTTCAATCCTCACCCAACACTGTTTAACTCCCCTCCCAATACTCCTCAGGCCCTCCCGATGCAGCTCACCATTTCCACACCCCTGACATTGCTCATCCCCTCCTGAGAATGTTCATTTTCCACCTGACACTGCTCAGCTCCCCTCCCACACCCAACACTGCTCAACACCCCTCCTACACCCCAGACACTGTTTACTCCTTGCCCATACACCTGGTTTAGGGGTTGTGGTGGTGGTGGTGTTGAGTTGCGCAGGGGAGAGGGCTGAGTAAGGTGGTGAGCAGTGCTGAGAGGGTGGGGTATGAACAATGTCAGGAAGAGGGTCGGCAGTATTGGTGGGTGGAAGTGAGCAGTGTCGAGTGTGGGGTACTTTGATTTAAAGGGCTGCACACATGGCAGGCATAAACAGCACTAATAAATCAGGGTAAAAAAAAAACTCAGTAGTACTAGACAACAGAACTCAGTAGTACTAGACAACAGCCCATGTTTACATGCTGACAGGTCCCAATGGATGGGAGGGGATCATCAGCAGGAGCTCCCATGAAGCCTTTTCTGGCAAACCAGAAGTTCCATGTTCAAATGTAAATTGGCTTCCTGGAACTTTCAAAGCCATTGCAATCCTCAATAGAGGCAAACATCTGTGTTTGCTGCCATTGGAATCAGAAGATCTGGGCCATTCATTTCCATCTCTTAAATTTTTATTTACTTTAGAAAATTGATTTTTTGACCCAGGCAGTGCAACTTAGAGCTGGTCTCAAATTTCATTTTCACCCGACTTTATGCTTCCATTCTTTATTTATGTATTAAAGGGAATGTGCCTGGAGCTCGAACTGTGACTCTGATCCAAAGTCCCAACAATAGCAATAGTTGTCAATATGAACAACAGGAGTCCACTTGTACTAATGGCTCATTTTTCAGGTATGTTGCACTTTACAAATACCACACCAACTCTACTCCAATTTTAGACAAGGCATTATTTAAATCATTCATGGGGTGTTGGCGTCACTGGCTATTGCACATCCCTAATTGCCCTCATGTGATGAGCTGCCTTCTTAAACAGCTGCAGTCCACATGGTGTAGGTACACCTACAGTGCTGTTAGGGAGGAAGTTCCAGGATTTTGACCCAAGCGATAGCTAAGGATGGCAATATATTTCCAAGCCAGAACGGCAGTGGCTTGGAGGGGAACTTCCAGGTGGTAATGTTCCTATATGACTGCTGTCCTTGTACGTCTAGATGGTAGTGGTTGTGGGTTTGGAAGGTGATGTCTAAGGAACCTTGGTGAGTTTCTGCAGTGTATCTTGTAAATGGTACACACTGCTGCCACAACGCATTGGTGGTGGAGGGGGTGAATGTTTGTGGGATGGTATGACAATCAAGCGAGCTGCTTTGTCCTGAATGGTGTCGAGCTTCTCAACTTGCTGGAGCTGGCACTCATCCAGGCAAGTGGAGAGTATTCCATCACACTCCTGACTTGTGCCTTGTAGATTGTGTACAAGCTTTGGGGAGTCAGGTGGTGTGTAACTCACCGCAGGATTCCGAGACTCTGACCTGCTCTTGCAGGCGCCGTATTTATATGGCTAATCCAGTTCAGTTTCTGGTCAATGGTAACCCCCGGATGTTGATAGTTGGGGATTCAGCGATGGTAATACCATTGAACATCAAGTGGCGATGGTTGGATTCTCTCTTGTTGGAGATGGTCATTGCCTGGCAAATGTTACCTGCCACTTGTCAGCCCAAGCCTGGATATTGTCCATGTCTTGCTGCATTTGGACATGGACTGCTTAAGTATCTGAGGAATCACAAATGGTGAACATTGTGTAATCATCAGTGAACATCCCACTTCTGACCTTATGATGGAAGGAAGGTTATTGATGAAGCAGCTGAAGATAATTGGGCCTAGGACACCACCCTGAGGAACTCCTATAGTGATGTCCTGGAACGGAGATGATTGACCTCCAACAACCACAACCATCTTCCTTTGTGCTAGGAATGACTCCAACCAGCTGAGAGCTCCCCCCCTCCCTACCCCGAGTCCCACTGACTGCAGTTTTTCTAGAGATGCTTGTTGCCACACTCAACAAATGTTGTCTTGATGTCAAGGGCAGTCACTCTCACCTGACCCCTAGAGTTCAGCTCTTTTGTCCATGTTTGAACCAAGGGTGTAATGAGGTCAGAAGCTGAGTGGCTCTGGCAGAACCCAAACTCAGCGTCAGTGGGCAGGTTACTCCTAAGCAAGTGCCGCTTGATAGCACTGCTGATGACCCCTTCCATCACTTTACTGATCATCAAGAAGAGATTGATGGGGTGATAATTGGCCAGCTTGGTTTTGTCCTGCTTTTTGTGTACAGGGCATATTTTCCATATTGCCAGGTAGATGCCAGCATTTTAGTTGTATTGGAACAGCTTAGCTAGTGGTGTGGCAAGTTATGGAGCACAAGTCTTCAGTACTATGGCTGGAATATTGTCAGGGCTCATAGCCTTTGCAATATCCAGAACCTTCAGTCATTTCTTGATATCATATGGAGTGAATTGAATTGGCTGAAGACTGGCATTTCTGATGCCAGGGGCCTTTGGAGGCCAGCGAGGTGGATCATCAACTCGCCACTTCTGGCTGAAGACTGTTGCATATGTTTCAGCTGTATCTTTTTTTGCACTGATGTGATGGGCAACCCCATTATTGAGGATGGGGATATTTGTGGAGCCTCCTCTTCCAGTGAGTTGTTTAACTGTCCACCAGCATTCATGGCTGGATGTGGCCGAATTGCAGAGCATAGATCTGATCTGTTAGTTGTGAAATCGCTTAGTTCTGTCTATCATTTGCTGCTTACGCTGTTTTGCAGGCAAGTAGTCCTGTGTTGTAGCTTCACCAGGATCACACCTCTTTTAGTTATGCTTGGTGCTGCTCCTGGCATGCCCTCCTGCACTCTTCATTGTACCAGGGTTGATCCCCTGGCTTGGTGGTAATGGTAGAGTCGGGGATATGCTGGGCCAGATTGTAGTTCAGTACAATTCTGCTGCTGCTGATGGCCCACAGCGCCTCATGGTTGCCCATTCTTTAGTTGCTATATCTGTTCGAAAACGATCCCATTTAGCATGGTGGTAGTGCACACAACACGATGGAGGGTATCCTCAATGTGAAGAAGGGGCTTGGTCTCCACAATGTGCGGTGGTCACTCCTACTGATACTCTCATGGACAGATGCATCTGCGGCAGGCAGGTTCATGAGGATGATGTCAAGTATGTTTTCCCTCACCACCTGCCACAGACCCACTCTAGCAGCTGTGATCTTTAGGACTCTGCCAGTTTGGTCTGTAGTGGTGTCAAAGAGCCACTCTTGGTGATGGACATCCAAGATCCCCACCCAGGGTACATTCTGTGCCCTTGTCACCCTCAGTGCTTCCTCCAAGCTGTGCTCAACATGGTAGAGTAGTGATTCATCAGCTGAGGGGTAACGATAAGTGGTAATCGTTAGGAGGTTTTCTTACCCATGTTTGACCTGATGTCATGAGACTTCACGGGGTCCAGAGTTGATGTTGAGGTCTACCAGGGCAACGCCCTTCCAACTGTATACTACTGTGCCGCCACATCTGCTGGGTCTGTCTTGCCGGTGGAACAGGACATACCCAAGGATGTGATGCTGATGTTTGGAACATTATCTGTAAGGTATTATTCCATAAGTATGACTATATCAGGCTATTGCTTGACTAGTCTCTCCCAATTTTGGAACAACCACCCAGATGTTAGCAAGGAGGTCGTTGCAGGGTTGACAGGGCTGATTTTGCTGTTGCTGTTTCCAGTGCCTAGGTCGATGCTGGGTGGTCTGTTTGGTTTCATTCCTTATTGTAGACTTTGTAGTGGTTTTAATACAACCGAGTGGCTTGCCAGGCCATTTCAGAGGACAGTTAAGAATCAACCACATTACTGTGGTCTGGAGTCACATGTAGGCCAAAGGGCATTAGACTTTTAATTCCAGATTTTTATTAAATTCAAATTTCACCATCTGCTGTGGTAGGATTCAAACCCAGGTGCTCTGGATTACTAGTGACAATACTACAATACCAATAATACCACTACGCCACAGCCTCCCCTAACACTGAAGTGTTAACCTGCCCTTTCGCCTTATAAATGCTTTGTGTAATTTCAGCACACAGTTTTCCGCCCCCCCGCCCCCAGATTTCCAGCTTTTTGAATTAAATACATCCACCTTTTCTATACTCTCACGGAAGGCCATACAGCCTCTCCAACCTGTTCCATCATTGAATTAGATCATGGCTGATTTGCATCTCCACTCCATCTGCCTGGCTTGGTTCAGTAGCCCTCAATATTCTTGCCTAAGAAAAATTTATCAATCTCATTTTCAATTCATTGGCCAGGATTTTTTAGTCGGCGTGTGGGGGCAGGCCCGACACGCCGGCATGTAAAATGACTCGTGATGACACTGGACATGCGTACCGGCATCATCGCACTGTCTCGTGATGTTTCGTTTGGCAGGCACACGCCGGAGTCAGCTACGCGCCCGTCAATAATTGATAGGCCTATTAAGGCCATTAAGGAATTAATTAATGTCAAGTTAATACTGCCTGTCTAACCTTATGTTTGGCAGGCAGGCAAGAAGGCCAAGTGGCCTTTATGTTTTTTAGGAAACCACATCCACGAGTGGGATGAGGTTTCCTAAAGCTTTTATGCATTAAATAAAAAGTTTCCCTGAAAAATAAAAACATGTCCCATCTCTTATGACACAGTCACATGACGGGACATGTTTCATTAAATTTTTATTGATTTATTTATTATTTTCAAAAGCATTTCAATCTCCCTGAGGCAGCTCTGTGCCTCAGGGAGATTGAAGCGCTCTTTTGTGCACATGCGCGAAAGAGCGCTGGCCCCAATTCTCCCTTCTCCCCCCACCCGCACAGGTGAGTGCTACCACTCACGTATTACGCTGGGCAGGCCTTAATTGGCTTGCCTGCGTAAAATGGTGTTGTGGAGCCGATCGGCTCCACCAGCACCTCTGCCCACTAGTGCCAAGCCCACCCGATGCAGGAAAAATTCAGACCATAGCCTCAACAGGCTTTTGGGAGAGTTCAAGATTTTGACTATCATTTGGGGGAAGAAATGCTTCCAGACATCACCCCTAACAGGCTTTCTCTAATTTAAAGGTTAGGGTCCCTTCATTCTGGACTCCCCCACTGGAGTAAATAGTTTCTATCTGCACTTTCAACTCTATTAATCATCTTAAACATTGCAGTTAGATCACCCCATCATTTTCCATAATCAATGGAATATAAGCCCAGTGTGCGGGCCCTTTTAGTCCCAGTATCATTCTCATCAATCTGTGCTGTATGCCTTGCAAGGCCAATATGTTGTTCCTGAGGTGCAATGACCGTAACTGAACACAGCACTCTAAATGAGGTCTAATCAGGGGTTTGTGTATCTTTAAATTATTTAGACTACATAAGTCACCAGTAAAATAAAAAAACACTTCTGTTCTGTCTGGTAAAATGGATTCTAGGCAGACCAACTTGCACTCAACACGTTTAACATACAAAATACCTCAAGGCACTTTATATCTTAACAAATCATACAGTTGCAACAAAAGAAGCCAAACTCTGGGGGTGGGGGGGCAGGCTGGTGGTGGTTGGTGATTGAAGGTTTGGGCAAAAATATGGGGTTTCAGAAGATTTTTTTTTGAAAAGGAGAGAAATTTGCAGACAGACTTGCATTAAGAACCAACAGTCACAGCATCTTGCATTTATATAGGCCTTTAACAAAGTGCTTCACAAAAGCATAACAACTAAAACTGATGGTCAGAGGAGAGATTAGGAGATGTGACTAAAGTTTACTCAAATAGATGGGTTTAAAGTAGAGAAATGTAGAGTTAGGCAGTTTGGAGGAGATGAAGAGTTAGATGGAGGTAGGGAGACAATTCTAGTGTATAGGATCTATGTGGTTGAAGCCATGTTTTGCCAATGGTGGGGCAAAGAGTTGATACACAAGGGGCCAAAGAGATTTGAGGGATTCAAAATCTGCAGATCATGTCACCATGAAGCAGCACTTAGACAAAAAGAGGAGCCAAAGATGAATCTTTGGAGGGCTTCTGAGGCAACTGTGCAGGGTGGAAAGAGAAACCTACTAAAGATGTTCTATGAACAAATAATTAAGAGTGGAACAAGTGAGGGGAGTCACATGGAGATGGACAGTAGAGGAGGTGCATTGAATGTTGTGCGCCAGATATCCAGTTAATTAAGGATGAAACCAGAACCAGTCTTTACTTGGAGCAGAGGTATTCCAGAGTGAGCCATTACAGGTATACATCTCCTGATTTCACTCTACTCCTATGTCATTAAATGTCTCTTTATATGTGCTCAAGTAACCACCCAATTAATGTCCTCCACCTGTATGTACTTAACCTCAATTGATACAATTAACATTGAAGGGGGTTATGTGGTCCATTATAATCAAAGATCAGAGAGAGGTTGAGGAAAAATAATGGTTTACAGTCATGGAAGACCATTAGTGACTTTGGCCAAGATCAGCTCAGTTCTGTGACATGGACACAAATCAAGCTGTTTAAATTCCTGTCCATTTCCAACAATGAGCGCTCAGGTACACTGAAGGTGTCAACATATACAATATTTGCTGCACATAAGCAAACCTGTAGTTCATTATGAATTCATTATTGCAACAAATTTTCAAAAGAGTGCTGTGGTAGTCTAAATGTGCAAGTTAGAAATATCTCAAGTTAAAATGGGCATATTCTTAAAGTCTAAACGTTAACAACTGGGCCGGAAACAATTTTTGCCAGAATTAACACAAAAGGGCAAGAGTATTTCCGGATTTATGCTGTGTCTGCGCTCTTCACCAAAATTAGTGTATTGACGAAAATAAATTTCTTAAAAGGTACTACTTAAGATCAATGTTCCCTCTAAGCTGTGGGGTTGCAACCTGAAAGTTAATGTACTAGACATACACAAACCATCTGCTTTAAGATGTTTGTGCACAAAGCCACTCAAAAAAAGTTAAAGGTACCATAAACTTAAATCAATCAGCCATGCACTACGAAAAAAATTTAGAGGGGATATTGGTCAAGACCACTAAATGCCAATCATAACAAAGGAAGAGAAAAGTGTTTTTTCCCCAAAGCTTTTGGAAGCAAGCATACTCAGTATGTGGTAGCATGAACTATTTTGGGTAGAAAGCTGCTCACCAGTGTAAAATCTTGTTACACTTAATTTTATAACAATAAAGTGGATTGGGTTAATTTAAGAAGGCTTGGTAAACCATTATGATTTAAAAAAAACAACTTGTATTCTGTAGCGTCTTTTGCAAGTTCAGGATATCTCAAAATATTTTGCAACCAATTAAATATCTTAGAAATGTAATCACTTGGTGTCAGTGTAGGAAACAACAGTCAATTTACGCACAGCAAGGTCTCACAAAGTTCCAAAGAGTCATATTGGACTCGAAACGTTAACTCTTGTTTCTCTCCCTACAGATGCTGACAGGCAGGCTGAGTTTTTCCAGCACTTTCTGTTTTTACTTCACACATAACAATATGATTATGGCTTAAAACTCTGTTTAAGTGATCTTGGTTGAGGAATAAATATTAAAGTGGTCATCAGGGGAACATCCCAGCTTTGCAGGTAGCTGGAACCTGGATTTAACATTTCATCCAATGGTGCAGCACTCTCAGAACTGCACTGGAGTTGTCAGTCTAGTTTTTGTGCTCAAGCCTCTGATGTGGAGTTTGAACCCACAACCTTCTGATTCAGCTGATAGTGACCCCTAATCTTGGAGGGCAGAATATTTTCAACAAGTATCATCACTGTTTTTCACTGAAGCATTCTATTTCCAATTAAATCACTGTATTTCGCAATGTGCTTGTTGATTCATTGTTTGATACATTGCTCATGTGATTTTAAAGTTGCAGAAATTACCAAGAAAGTCACAACAATGAACAGTTCATTCATTCCCTGACAAGTTTTTTTTTTAAAAAAGCACAAGTTTTATATAAACAAAATACTTCTTGAAGGACAATGAAATACAATTTTCACTTCTGAGACTGGCCAAAATGCATTTGAATACAAGATGGCTATTCATTAATGAGAATTACAATCAGAAAACATTCTGTAAATACCATAAATCTAGCATCCTGTGGTAAATTAGAGACTCAGCTCTCATTAAATTGAAATAATACATTAAATATATAATCCAGTGCTTAGCAATCAAACGTATAGAAATTTCAGTAATATATATTGAAACTGGATCTATGTATGATCTTACAATCTTGTAAACTGGTACATTTATATTGGATTAGTTAGCCAGAAGGCAGGTAAAAGAAAATCATATAGCACTTTCTGACCTTTCAACCGACTTCAACTCCATCACAGCAGACTATCTTCCTTGACTTCATACGCCTTGACCATTGCACAAAAACATCTTAACAAGTGATTATGGGGAAAAAATAATAATCTACATATCAACATTCTGCATATGTTTGGAAGTGAACCTTTGTATTCATTGACTAAAAAATGATTCTAAACTGGTCCTTATCTCAGAAAAATGTCTGAGGGTTTAGGCCGATTTGATTTTCTAGTAGAGTTCAGAATCGTGCCCAGAGCCACCAGACTGAGCGGAATCCCTAGTTAACAATTTTTTTTGTCATGTCACAACAAGTTACAAGCTCCTGAATGAAGCAATCTGGTTCCCTAATTCACTTTCCTGTAGACTTCATATATACATCCCTATTTGCACCTCCTCACCTCATTCTAAATGCTACTGAAATCCTCATTCAAGCCTCTATTATTTTGAGCCGTAGTTTCTCTAAACTCTCCTTTCCAGTCTCCTGAGCTCCACCCTACAAACTTCCGCTCATCCCGAATTCTGTCAATTACATTCTATTTCACATCAAATCTGGCTCATGAATCACCATCTTTGCTGATGTCTATTACAACAAGGTCAAAAGCCTCAGAGTTTGGTTAATTTTTTTCCCTGCTATATTGCTACACAGTTTTGAACCTAGACATGACTTTTAGCAATAGTTTCAAAGATATGGGATTACAGTTACGTGGATAGATTACAGATCCTGGTACTGTTCTTTTTAGAGCAGAGAAACCTGACAAATGGTTTGATGGAGGTATTCAAATTCATAAGGGGCTAGATAGAGTAAATAAAGAGAAACTGTTTGCAGTGGCTGAAGCGTCGAAAACCAGCATGGATTCACGGTAAAAGCAAAACACTGCAGCTGCTGGAGATCTGAAATTAAAACAGAAAGGGCTGGAAAAAACTCCGCCTATCTGGCAGCATCTGTGGAGAGAGAAACAGGGTTAACGTTTGAGTCCAATATGACTCTCCTTCAGAACTGATTCAAAAGATTTAAGATAATTGGCAAAAGAACCAGAGGCAACATGAGGAAAAACCTTTTTTTAAGACCAACACGTGGTTAGGATTTGGGATGTGCTGCCTAAAAGGATGGTGGATACTCATTTAATAGTAACCTTCAAAAGGGAATTGGATAAATGCTTGAGGAATGGATTTCAGGGATATGGAGAAAGAGTGGAGGAGTGGAACCAACTGGACTGCTCTCCAAAAGAGATTTGATGGGCCAAATGCTCTCCTTCTGTGCTGTACTATTCTGTGATTTCATACTGGGGCACTGGCCTTTATTTAAATGAAGAGACTAATGTTAATCACTTGTTAAGATCGCTCCCTCCGGGACACCCTGGTCCACTCCTCCATCACCCCCTACTCCTCAACCCCCTCCTATGGCACCACCCCATGCCCACGCAAAAGATGCAACACCTGCCCCTTCACTTCCTCTCTCCTCACTGTCCAAGGGCCCGAACACTCCTTTCAAGTGAAGCAGCATTTCACTTGCATCTCCCCCAACTTAGTCTACTGCATTCGTTGCTCCCAATGTGGTCTCCTCCACATTGGAGAGACCAAACGTAAACTGGGTGACCGCTTTGCAGAACACCTGCGGTCTGTCCGCAAGAATGACCCAAACCTCCCTGTCGCTTGCCATTTTAACACTCCACCCTGCTCTCTTGCCCACATGTCTGTCCTTGGCTTGCTGCATTGTTCCAGTGAAGCCCAACGCAAACTGGAGGAACAACACCTCACCTTCCGAATAGGCACTTTACAGCCTTCCGGACTGAATATTGAATTCAACAACTTTAGGTCTTGAGCTCCCCCCTCCATCCCCACCCCCTCTGTTTCCCCCTTCCTTTTGTTTTTTTCCAATAAATTATATAGATTTTTCTTTTCCCACCTATTTCCATTATATTTAAATATTTTAAATCTTTTATGCTCCCCCCACCCCAACTAGAGCTATACCTTGAGTGCCCTACCATCCATTCTTAATTAGCACATTCGTTCAGATAATATCACCAACTTTAACACCTATGTGTTCTTTTGTCCTGTTGTTTATGACATCTTTTGATGATCTGCTTCTATCACTGCTTTTGCCTACAACCACACCACCCCCCTCCACTTCTCTCTCTCTCTCTCCCCAACCCCCCCGCCCACCCCCACACCTTAAACCAGCTTATATTTCAACTCTTTCTTGGACTCGAACTCAAGTTCTGTCGAAGGGTCATGAGGACTCGAAACGTCAACTCTTTTCTTCTCCGCCGATGCTGCCAGACCTGCTGAGTTTTTCCATGTAATTCTGTTTTTGTTTTGGATTTCCAGCATCCGCAGTTTTTTTGTTTTTAGACTAATGTTAATGGTTGGTTGATTATGTTGTTAAAGATACACAGGTCTTGGGCACTGTTTGATTAAAAACTGAGAACTCTGAGTCATGCCCCTTTAAGGGCCAATTCAGCTGGAACATTGGGTTAGTAGTTCAAAGGTAGAGATCTGTATTGCTGCATCCTGCGAATAAACCTACTAACAAGGAAAAGATCTGTGTCCTGTTTTGTACTTCATCATCTGGCTTGGATCCATTTAACATGGTTGCAGACGAGGGTTGCCTAAGGATGAAGATTGGAAACTAAGAAGAAATATTTTTCAGACAGAAGATTGTAATTTGAGTTGTTACTTTTGAGAAGAATGGCTAAAACAAAGTGTAAGGTGTCAGGGTATGATTTTCCACCTATGTTCTTGGAACCTTATGACCAATGGAAAAATGAAGTAGATATATGGACATAGGTTACATCCTGACTGAAGAGAAAACAAGACATGACCTTGGCACTGTTGCTTCCTATCAAAAGCAGGATCAGGTGCAAAGTATTTTCAGAACTAGAGGCTTGTCAGTTGGACACTGAGGAAGGTTTGATTCAAATTTACAAGAAGGATGACCTATTAGATGCATATGAGGCATGTTCAGCCTTTGATTAATTTAGAAAGATGGACAATTATTCCATAGAAGAATATATCATGGAATTTAACTGACTACATATAAGATTGCAAAAATTCTTTTTGGAAATTCCTGGTTCAATGCTTGCTTTCAAATTGTTGGATTATGCTAAATTGTTGCACGTGGATAGTCTCCTGGTCTTAACTGGAATTAAAATTCGCAGAAAGCGACATGCTTTTGGAGCAGATGTCTGAGGCATTGAAAAAAAAAATTCCTGGGAAATGTTATTTCCAGAGCCCTTCATGGGACATTTGGTGGTGTCACAAAGGATGGAGGATTCAATGCTTGTGGCATTGAGACCATTCAGACATGGGGTGCAGGCGTCAATACAACAGAGGAATCACAGACAAAAGAAATGTGGCAAATCTGGCAGATGACAGGCATGATGTAATTATATGGTAAATTGTCCAAAACAAAACAATAGAGTTTGTGAGGCAACGCACAACATGGAATGCTCAGAAGGGGAAGATTATGACGACAATATTGAATTGTACTGGTCACAAGAAGCTTCAGTCGATATTGAGTATACTACTTGCAGATTCATTTATTTGCACTGTGTTAAACAGTGTTTGCATATCCACAATATGTGGAATGGATTAGTTGAAATGTTATTTGGATTCACTCAGTAGTCAGGATTGAAAGTCAAGGAACATGAAAGTCCTACTTGCTTCATATTTGGGGATGTCAACACGTTAAAGTCACTAAAAAGAGTGGTGATTCCACGTAGAATAGCTGGTGTAAGCTACTTTATTGGCACAAATGTAGTATCTAGTGAGATATGCTTGCTGCTGAACAAGCCATCCATAAAAGGGCACAAATGAAGTTAGATATGGAACAAGATAAAGCAATCTGAAAAGTCAGTATATTTGCAATTTACCCCATCAGGACATAATTGCATCCCTCTAACAAAATTAGTATCTCTAATCAGAATGTTAAAGCATTAATGGGAACAAGTGACAGGAATTGGAGAGAGAAAAAAAGCAAACTGTTTTAATGTTACATCAACAATTTGCTCATCCCTCTTGTCACAGATTAAAAATCCTACTAAAGGATGCATGGGTAGTTAATGATAAAAAGTGCATAAAACTTAATGAAGAGATTTGTGAAAAATGTGATATGCAGAAAGTATTGGAGGACACCATCACAGCCTATTGTAAGTCTTCCATTAGCACAATGCTCCAATGAAGTAGTAGCTATGGATTTAAAGATGTGGGGCAAGGATAGAAAAATGTTCATTTTACATTTCATTGACATAGCAACAAAATTCACTCTGCCTACAGTAATACATGGTAAAGACAAGTATGATTGTGGATAAAATCATGGAAAAATGGATAGGGACTAGGGACTGCCTCCCCACCTCCCACCCCCCAGCCCCCAACATTGTCAATGACAAATTTAGAAACATGTGTGAAAATGTGAACACCATAGTGATGAATACTGCAGCTGAATGTTCCTTCAGTAATGGGATTTGTGAAAGAAATCATGCAGTGATTGATGAGATGCTCCATAAGATCTTAGTCGGCCAACCAAACTGTAAGTCAAGATCTGCCCTGGCATGGTTTGTCCATGCGAAGAATCCAATTCAAATGGCTGGGGACTATAGTCTGTGTCAGTTGGTCTATGGGAGTAATCAAAAATACCTTCTGCGACGTGTGATCATCCCCAGCCTTGCAAGGGATTTCAATTAATTCCATCTTTTTGGTGCACTTAAATACCCTACAAGCAGGAAGAAAAGCATTCATAAATGTTGAAGTCTCAGAAAATTCGACAAGCCTTATGGCATTACACGAGACCATCAGAGATAAACTTCAATCATGGAGATTTAGTTATACTATAAAAGAGATGGTTGAAAAGAGTGGAAAGGTCCAAAAAAAATGATTGGGTGTGATAGGAAGTCAGTAATTTTCCAACATTGTAATCAAACTATCAGGGTACACTCACCTAGGTTAACCAGGATCAATTATAAACTTGTAGAAACTGAACCAATAGTAAAAGCTAATAAAATATGCTGTACATTACACACTCATACTTGACAGTTATGAGCAGCAGAATACAGTAGATAAGAGGATGATGTTGATAGACAAAGTGATAGTCATGCACAGGATAGGGTTATTTCTCCCAAAGGAGAACTTCTGAATGTCAGTACTTGGGTAACACACATAACAGAAGGGTCCAGTGAATGGAGGAATGCAGCCATTGTAAGGAGAACAAATTCAAACATTGGCTAAATGTCCAAAATGATGGACAAGAGGTAAGATCTGTGGACTGGCAAAATGAGATAAAATGAGGAAAGCTAGAAAACGCAGTGCAAGTTCCCATGGTGGATCTGGGAGTTACTCTAGTCCTAGGAAACTATTATATACTGGTGACAGAAACGCTGATCGTGAGAGGGAGAGGTCATGTAGCAGTGGTCTAGAACAACATAAGAGGACAAGTAGATGCTGTACTTTGACCAGAACAAAGGGCTATTGAACAAGCTAGGAATATTACTAGATGTAAAAGCCCTTACAATCAGGAACTTTTAGTAGCTAAAAACAAAGATGATGATAAATTGATAAGAGATGCCAAACAAAGAGTTAGATAGTTGGAAAGAATTTGATGTATACTCTGTGAAGTGCCAGATTGGGGACAACCAGCCTTGTCACACGGGTGAACACGTACAGATAAAGTACTTCCTGATGGGGCAACATAAAGCTAAAGTGAGACTAGCAGCTCAGGGTTTTGAAAAGAAGCCATGATCAAGATGTTGCAGTGGACTCCCCCACTGCAGGAAAGTGATCTTGAAGATTTTTTTTAAAGCTCTCTTCACCTCACATTCTTGGGAATATAAGGCAACAGATATATAAGGCAACTAATTTCTGTGGGGTAAAAAATTTCAGAGAGAAGTGTTTTTGAAACCATCTAAAGAAGTGGGTGATGTAAAAGAGAAGCTATGGAAATTAAACAAATTTGTCTAGAGATTGAATGTTGTGTTGAGGCTATGGTATTCCTTGGTTAGGTCCGTCTTGTTGAAACTAGGTTCTATTCAGCTGGAAGCAGACCCAGCAATGTTCTACTGATAGCACAAAGAGAAACTTGCAGGCAGCTTTATGATGCATGTCAGTGATTTCCAATGAGCAGGTTCCACAGAATTTGAGCAATTTGCTTTTGGCAAGATTAAAGGGGAATTTAAGATTGGAAATCAGGCTTCATGGGCCTTTACACATATAGGGTTAGAGGTTAAGCAGTACAGGTTGCAAATAACTTTGAATCAACAATCGTACTTAAAGTGTTAAACGTACCCTGATAATCAGGCCAGGTCCTCTCAGAAAGATGATCTTGCATCCAAAGAGGAAACAGAGCAGTTAAGAAGCTTGATTGAACAGTTAAGTTATGCACTCAGACAAGACCCAATTCCAGTTGTGATGTAATAGAATTTAGTGCTATAAGGAAACATGCTACAGTTGAGGAGGTTCTTAGAGCAAATAAAACATTAAAGAAATTAAGTTTGGAGGAATCAGCAATCAAGTTTCCAGCTTTGGGTGACCTGAAAGAAATGAAGTTAGTCCTTTTTTTGTGATGCTTTCTATGTCAATCTTTTGGATAAGTATTTGAGTACAACTGGGTTTATCATATTCTTGGTGGGTAAAAATGGAAGGTGTTGTCCCTTGGTCTGGGAAGTCTAGAAAATAAAAAAGGGTGGTGAAAAGTGCCCTAGCTGTAGAAATACTGGCACTAGTTGAAACACTAGATATGCGATTGTACTTATCTAACGTTCAAAAAGAAATCCTATACAAGTGGCATTCTAAAAAAGTTTGCCCATTGAGTGCTATGTGAATAGCTGTCCTCTTTGGGATAATGTTCATTTGGCAAAAGGGTCACTGACAGAAGGTTGAGGATTAATCTTGCTAGTATACAGAAAACGGAGAGGAAAGAGATGTCTTAAAATAAAATTAGTCGATGCAAGTCACCAAGTATCACACTGTTTTATGAAGAGGAATGCTTACTCCAAGAAAATGTTGCAGGTCTTAGAAGGGGGACATTTTGTACGATGAGGAGTTGTAAGACATATGGAAAACCATTTTTTTTCCTCTTTGATTGCTTTGTAATTAAGTATGTTATTAAGTTTTTGTTTTAAAGAAAAAGGGGAATCTGTTAATGGCTTGTTGATTATGTTGTTAAGGATACGCACATGATGGGCATTGTTTGATTAAGGGCCGAGGACACAAAGAGTGTCAGCTGAAACTCTGGGTTAATAGTTGGGAGGCAGAGATCTGTGATGCCGCATCCTGTGAACGAACCTACTAACATAGAAAAGATCTGATTCTGTTTCATACTCCATCACCTGGTTTAATAACTAAGCTCTTAAAATAGAAATGCCATATACACACATTATACCTCTGTCCCCTAATATCCTCAACAGTGTTGCAAATATTTAGTTCATAATTCATAGGTTTTAGAAAATAACTTTTAGTTTTAGGAATTAAAGTTTTAACTATAGAAAATTGGGGTATCTGGCTGAGAAACTAGTAAAAACTTTGATGTAAATGCAAAATCAAAAAAGCCTTGGTTCATTACACTTAAAACGTAGTCTGTGTTTATCTCGTAAGGTCAGAGCTGATAGTGAAAAACTTCAATAACAAATGATCCATCTTGTAACGGAGCCAGGGCATTTGAAGAAATGGTTGTAAAACTCCATTAGCAATATAAATTATTCATGTGGGTTACAGAATCAAGAGTAGCATGTGAGGTAAAATGATTCATTTACATTTCTGTTCGAGCGCATCCTAGAACAAAGGTACATCTCATGGAGATGGGATGTGGGAAAGAAAGTTATTTTGTTTAATTTCTGTGTTTGCTGACAGGAGCAAGCAGTTCAGTTTGGGAACAGAGAGACAGTTGCAGGTTTGGTCTTGTGGAGGCTGCAAATCACTGAATGGAAAAAAGCCAAAGCAAATGAATGTTAGTTAAACCTGCATTTAAATATTAACTTTATCTATCACTATGTGGAAGGTGGGCAGGGGCTCGAGCTGAGTTTCTACTTTGTGAGGGGGAAGAAGCCGGAATATTTGCTTAGTTTGAAGCTAGAGGAAGAAATCTACAATGTCCTCAAAGGGCTTTGTGGCAGAAAGCAGTCAGTTTGAATAGTTGGTTTGGAAAGAGCTGCACACAAACTGTGGGAGCAGACTGGGAGTAAAAAGTAAAACTGAGTTCATAATATATATGGTTGTAACCTATTACGTTAAGTTAATAGACCTAACTTTAATTATTTTTGATATAAAGTTTGTTTTTGGTTAAAACTGAGAAATCTTGAGGTGTTGGTAAATTGCTAGGTGTTCGGACTTCTTTAAATGTTAATGGTCTCTAACATTAACGTGACAACAGTAATTTCCAAGCTTTATCAAAATGAATCCCTGATATTAATACAGTAGGATTAGCACTTCATTACATAATTGCTACAGAGCACTATGATCTTCACTAGCTGACTGGGCACATCACCTTGATCATCTATCATTTGCTGTCTTGTGCTTTTGGAGCTAGGATCTGAATTAATACTTTGGATGCTGTAAGACATTATAATTTTAATCCTGCGTTTGAGGTGGGAGGCGTGTTTCTCTTATCATTTCCCTTTATCAATCATATCAATTATAGATAAAATCAAAATACTGCAGATGCTGGAAATCTGAAACAAAAACAGAAAATGCTGGAAAAACTCAGCAGGTCTAGCAGCATCTATGCAGAGAGAAAACAGAGTTAATGTTTTGAGTCTGTATGATCCTTCTTCAGAGCTATGAAGAAGGGTCATACGGACTCAAAATGTTAACTCTGCTTCTCTCTCCACAGATGCTGAGTTATTCCAGCATTTTCTGTTTTATATCAATTATTGAGTCTGTAGTACACCAAAATTGAGAAACAAAATTAACAAGTTGTGAGCTTGCTGAACAATGCTACAGAGTTCACCTGGAAAAATAATGAGTTATAAACAAAATAATTAGATGCCCGATTTGAGCAATAATCTAAGATAACAATCAATGTCATAAACCATTCATAATTACCCATTTGATAGAAAAATGAGGATGTTATTAACTTGCACTATGTTTAAAGGGGAAAATGTCATCAAAATATGGAATATGTATGTATGCAAATAGTGAGAAGTAACAGATAAATGTGGAGTTTACAGAATGTATATTGTGGATATGAATGAGAATTAAATACTATATTCTAGTGGAGATCTGCAAAACATTTGCAGTCAAATTAGTATCGTCATTGCAACAGTACTTCTTTAAATACAGAATTTTTAGTTATTCTTTCACAAAGACTTTAATAGAATCAAAACTTCTCACTTGGAAAAAAGCTACATAAAGCTGTCCATGTGTAAAAACAGACCAAGGAATGTAAAAACAGACCAAGGAACAAAAGTACAAATTGTCGAGAATCTGGCCTTGTGACTCATTTATAATCATGGAATGTGAAAATATAATTGGGAAGTTTTCTCTTGAATTGAAAAGGCAGGTTTACATCTGATGGATGCAAGAGCACATGGTGTAGGGGGTTACATATTAGCATGGATGAAGGATTGGTTGGCTAACAAGAAGCAGAGAGTAAGGATAAATGGATCTCTCAGATTGGCAAGCTTTAACTAGTGAAGTGCCACAACTATTGACAATCTATACCAATGACTTGGATGAAGTGGTAGCCAAATTTGCTGATCACACCTAGATAGGTAGGAAAGTAAGCTGTCAAGAGGAGATAGAGAGACTGTAAAGGGATACAGGCAGGATAAGTGAGTGGGCAAAAATTTGGTAGATGGATTTACCTGGTTAAATATGAACTTAGTCCCTTTGGTAAGAAGAATAGAAAAGCAGTATGCTATTTAAATGGAGGAGGATTGCAGAACTCAGTGGTGCAGAGAGATCTAGGTGTCCTGATACATGAATCACAAAGTTGGTATGCAGGTACAGCAAGTGATTAGGAAGGCAAATGGAATGTTGAGGTTTATTGAAAGAGAATGGAATATAAAAGTAGGGTATTTTTATTACAGATGTACAGGGCCTTGGTAAGACCACATATGGAGTACTGTGATTTGGTCTCCTTATTTTAAAAGAAGATATAATTGCTTTAGAAGCAGTTGAGAGAAAGTACAGTGGACTTCATTCGTAAGCTGAAGGGGTTGTCTTATGAAGAAAAGTTGGATAGGTTAGGCCATTGTGGTTTAGAAGAATGAGGGGTGATCTTATTAAAACATAAGATCCCGAGGGGACTTGATAGGATGCATAACCGGAAGGTGTTTCCTCTTGTGGGAGAGACTAAAACAGTTTAAAAGTAAGAGGTTTCCTTTTTAAGATAGAGATGAGGAGAAAGTTTTTCTCCCAAAGGGTCATTGGTGTGTGGAATTCTCTTCCCCAGAAAGTAGTGGAGGCTGGGTCTTTGAATTTATTCAAGGCAGAGTTTGACAGATTTTTGTTAGGGTGGGTTATGGGGGCGCAGACTGTAAAGTGGAGCCGAGACCACAGCCAGATCAGCCATGATCTTATTGAATGGTGGAGAAAGCTTGAAAGGGCTAAATGTCCTACTCCTGCTCCTATGTTCCCATGATGGGCTCAATATTATTCAAGGAATAAACACTGTTTGAAATTTGCCTTGTATAATTTCAGCATCTATCAAAGAAAAGAGCTTCCTAATAACCAAATTGTTCCATGACAAAGCCCTTGTTTAGAATTCAAGTTTGGTAGCAACATTATAACTGCTCCTTCCTTGAGTATAAGTTTATGCAGTTGCATGTCCTTGGAATCATACAGTGCAATAGTGCATCAGCTGAAGGGACCTATTTAACTCGGACAACAGGATTTGAAGTTTTGCACTGACTAAGTAGACTAGGAGAAGGGTAGAGGTCCGTGGTTGATTCAGGCCCACTTGAGCAATTGGTCTTCTTGGCAGGGCCATCTTTGAAGAGATTTCTAAGATGGATTTGAGATTTCCTGGCTTCTCATCACCCATTGGAAAGGTGACCTTGTAATATAGTCAGCACGCTGATAGCACAGACATTGTCCATTCTAGTGGAGGCTCCTCCAGCAAAAAGGAGAACTGGAGAAGGGAGAGAGGGTAGGCAAGTGAACGTGGAGAAAGAACAGCAAACTGTTGGCCACCTGCAGGGGCATCTTCGTGATGGGGGAAGAAGCAGAAGGCCACAGAGGGGACTGAAACCATGACAACTCTGTATGCTATGATAACAGAGGTGGTGAGCTCCATTTGCACTGGTAGGTATTCAATGCCTGTGGCTCTCATGGTCACAGTTGTCCTGTAATTCTATGCTTTAGACTCATCCAGTGATTCACTGGAAACATGTGCAGTATCTCCCAATCAACCACACATCATAGTATAAAGGTAGTGACAGAGGCCCTCTTCAGAAGGATCAACCAACACATCAAGTTCAGAACTGAAGCAGACAGTCAGGCCAGGAGAGGTAGAAGCATCCGCATCATTGCTGGATTCCTCCAAGCGCAAGGTTTTATAAACATCATGGCTCTCCAGGCCAGCCAGCAGTCTTCATTAATTAAGTGATTTTATTCCCTTAAATGTCCAACTGGTCTGTGACCAACACCAGCAGATCCTACAGGTGTCCGCTCATTATTCTGGAAGCAGCCAAGCTGCTTACATTCTCTGGCACTCTGGAAGGTATACGCTGTTATTATCCTTTTCATCTATAGAATCAATATCAATGTATTTTAATTCACCTGACAGCTTTTTGAAAACTTTTTCATACAAATCTGGTGAATTCTAATTTTAAGCACAAAGAATAACACTCAAATAATATGTTGTATCAAATAATTGTTCCTGCTATTTTGCCACACTAAAAATTCCATTACTTCATCCACCCTCCCACCCATACCATTTTTCTTGTGCCAATCCAATCCCTGATGGAAACACTCTTCAACCAGGATAACTTTGTGGTCAGTTTTCCATTATCTTCTGCTGGATATGTTCTCCAGCAACTCCACCCCGCTGAGCCCAACTGTTCGCAGCCACGTGTGTCATGCGCTCTAGTCCTCTGCATGTCCCATGTGCCACCCACCAAATAAACCTACCAACACGCGCCCTTTAAACTAACCAATAAAAGCAGTCTGGACAGACAAAACCCGAGTATTATCAGTATAGATGAGAGGGAGATGTTGACAAGTAAACACAATACTAAACTTAGTTCTTACTCATTCCATAAGACTACAAAAATAAACAACAGGTGGACTTACTACCTCCAGTTAGGTCACTCATTTTCAGGTTTCTGCAACCAAGGGAAAAGAATCCTGATACCCTGTGACAAATCTACCCATACAGATTCCGTAACTGAACTATGCTTGGAAAGCTGAGAGGGAAGACAGAGGGAGGTGATAGTACTGGTTGTGGTCACTCCCCACTGCCAACTGCACATTTATAGCACCTTTAACATAAAAAATTGTCCCAGGGAGTTTCACAGAGGCACACATTATCAATAATGCCCTAGAGAACTATAGACACCCTGAACTTAGGGTGAGAATAATATATCTACCACACAGGGATGACTTGGTTCCAAAAATACAATGCTTGGGGTATTGATCCTGAAGAGGTCCACTCCCCTCCAGGAGTACAGTCAAAAGTTGGCCAATTCCAAGTACTCACAGAATTGGTACTAATAAAATAACACACAAGCACCAAGCTTTCGCACCAGGATTTATTAGCCATTTTTTGCATCCTGCCAGATAAATGCCAGTACTATTTCAACTACAAAAATGTACCCAAATATAGACATGTGGGTTATATATCCACTTTCTACTCTCTTCCTGACACTATAGAACAATTAATGCACTAAAATGTAATTCATTGCATGTGAAGCATTTTTCAGATACATGATGAAGCACCATCTAAATGCAAGAATTTCTTTTCATCAAAAACATTTCAGAATGCACGCTTCAGACTAACATCTTACCAGTCTGTTTTGCTGCCTTACACTCTAGGTTGTAACCTATTTGGTTACAGAATTAAGTTATTGATTTATTTACTTTCTCAGTTGATCACTATCTATTATGTAGGAATCAGCATCTGAAGTTGGGCTTTAGAACATACTTTACAATCCAAGCAATCTGAATATGAACTTTAGATCTCCAAATGTAAAATCTGGACCATCTGCATTCAACTATAACTGTCAGATGAAAAGTCCCACAAACTTCATCCCAACTTTCCTTCAATATGCCAGCAAGTGTCCCTGAATAACTTTCACTGGTTGAGAAAGAAATGGTCCAGTAGTTTATTATCCAGTGACCAACCAGAATGTGTACATTAGTTGGTGGTATGAGAAATCAGAATTGTCATATAAAGAAAGCAACAAAAGTCCTCAGTATAGGCATTCCAAATTGTAACACATACTGTTCCCTTCTGGGGGATTGCAGTGTCATAATTCTCAAATTGTACTGATGTTTTTAGCATTTATAAGTATTCTTGAGAGAAAAATTAAAGTCACTATACATACAATTTATTTTCTGAGCAGGCCTGAATTACCTTCTTGTTTCCAACTGAAACCCTCTGTAACATTCGGTTCTGAGTGCAACTCTCCAAGACCTGGCAAGGGTCTTGTTTTTTGAAGCACTTTGGCAATTGGCATTACAATGTAATTAACCAAACCTTCCTGAAGACTACTGCAATGAATGACGGTTCAATGTAGACACAGATCAACAGCATGCACTTTTGCACATGTTCTATCCAATGTTTTGAAAAATCATAGTTGCCCCTCAAGTGTTGATTTCTCTCTCGTCAGGTCCTTTCAATGCTATCTTCCAACATTTTAAGATTGTTTGGTCTGTACCAAAAGCTTATGTTGTTTGAGTTGTTTTACCCTCAGCTGATTCTGAGAGATTTGTGATCTCTTAAGCATTCAGCTGTTTCATCAATTAAATATTTTGGGGCTGTTACTTGAACTGGGCATATATCATCACATAACAGTCATCTGAACTTACTTGTCCTGGGCCATCAATATCCTGCTGAGTCAGGCAAGAAAGCAGTGACAAACAACTTGCTGACAGGTCACAGGCCACAAACAGCCTCTGCAGTTGGATACTAAATGCAAGTCATTTGACCACTGAATGGTTATTTTGGCACTGCCACGAGTTGAGATATGCACCAGATTGGTCAGCTAAATAAAAACACACGATCTCAAGTCTCAATTTAGCTTCTGCTTTGGCCACAAAAAAAATTGTGTCGGCACCTAAAGTCATGGCTGCTCTCTTAAAAGACACCAAAATGCAATAAAGCATGCAAAGCTTAGATTCAGCATTCAACAGATCCTAACATTTTATTTGTAGCCAAACATCAGTTAAAATTACCATCAACACCAGATCCACACCAGAGATAAAATTTAAACATATCTTATTCTTTCTGAAAGGGCAGGACAGCCATCAACTAATAACCAGGAAGATGAATTTAAAATTGCTCTCGTGTTTATCAGCAACAGTTGCAGGAGTATACATAGTCAAAGACAGATCATCATTCACATCCATCTGGAGGTTAATACAAACACGTTTGAGATTAATTTTTAATGGAAATTTTTAACACATGCAACACTATGTTACACAGAATCTTTTTCAACTTCATGTAAAGGAAGTTTCATTTATCCCATGTCTCCAGAGCTTAATAATTCTCTGCAATACAGATCCTTTTCCAGTCCATTTTCAATTTCGTTTTGATTTTCTTTCTACCTTAAAGTTCAACATGAGATCTTATTTGACAAAAAGCACTTACTGCTATATTATTACTAATGGCGCTTGTTTTTCTGGAATGATTACCTATGGTAGAGCACTCCAGGTGTTTTGCACATGTTGCCTACTAAGAACAGTATATTTTTGAGCAGTTATCTGAAAGAATGGTTCTTTGCGCCGTTCCATATATTATTTGGACTATAACTACTATTTGAACACTATAGAATCTTTTGACCACTACTGCAGCCTCCTCTTTTACTCCGATCCAGTAAAGCAGAACAGAAGCATAAAAACCCACAATACCACATATTGTATCCTGAAGAACCAAACATCTATCACTATCAGCAACAATGAAAACTTGAGGCTTAGCTGCGCCAGTTTTCACTGATTCACCCTTGATTGCTTCCTCCCAAATTTTTCCTAATTTTGATTGAACTGTAGACACAACCATATTGTCAGCTAACAAGAACTTTAGTGGCAGATTCCAGAGTTATGGAATCCTCAGGAAGTTTTTAAACTAAGTTAACATTACAGTAAATAACCTTACTACAAAAATCCACTATAGTATCGGTGAGTACAATACATCAACAATGTTAACAATACAACAGGAGCACTCCCTCTCCATTTCTGCACTACCTGTTTGGAATTATATATTCTTCTTTAGTCAACACCATTCTAACAACAATTACCCACCTTTCATGCCACTGCCCTCTTCTTGGAATGTATTACGTGTCACTGCTTGATCTTCAAGATGCTCACTCCCACCGCTACCCGAGGAAGCAACACTGCTCTGTGGGGAGAGAGGAGCATGGTCTGATGGGATACACTGTCCCCTTGCTCGCAGGTCTTCATGGGACATCCATCCATGACCTAGAGGCTGATTTGGCACATTGATTGGTGGGGTAAGAGATACTGAACGCTTCAGAGGACTGTGGTGTGTCTGGCCTGAGAGAACTAGAAAACATATTATAACAGAATAGTTATTCATTGAAAGCAATTAAGTGTCAAAGTCTAATATCCGTAAGCCTACCAATTATGTCAGTTTAAACATATACATGCTCTTGCCTTTATCATACATGGCTTTCATGAAGTTCTAATCCTGTAACAATCTTAGGTTGGGATCCAAATTTTGTGGTCTGAAGATCATAATTTGATTGCTTGGTTACACACATGACAATACAAGTCTGTCAGTGGTTTCCTCATCAATAGAATTCGCCAATAGTCCCCCAAAAAATCCACAATATGTTGTACACAGGATGGAATGAGCTTAAGCAAGTCATGTAAATTTGGTCTTGGGCTTGTAGATGCACTGGAGGCTAAAATGTCTATTCAAATCTAAAGCCATATTATTTTACATACACACAGTTCATTTGTTCCAGAGCACCTATATATCTGATTTGATTGTACACACTGAACAACAATTTAGCAAATTATTTCTTTTACAGGCATAGAGATAGCAACAGTCAAGTCTTTTAGTCTGTGATATTTTCCTTCCTTGACAAAATATTTCTTGCACTTCATGAGTAGTGAATAAAACTAAAAAATCCTTTCCAATTCTAAATACGCAGCTTAAAGATGCAAGTGAACAAAGAATGATACATTTTTCAATCAGATGTTAATCTCCATCTTTGAGCCACGGAACATCCAAATCACCCCAAAGCTACAATTTAAAACATTCAGACCATTGTTGGAAAATATTTTGCCCCAAAATAGCAACCAATCTAAAATACCAGTGCATTGATGCTGTTTTTCCAGAGTAAAAAGAAATGGGGTCCAGAAACCAAAAACTTTCAAAACTGTCATTTAACGGGACAGAATGTGTTGACAGCAATGACTACAATAACTAGAACATGTTCCGTTGCAAACATTGTTCCCTTATCACCCTTGGTCTTGCAGGCAATAAGTTAGGATGCAATCACTCTCTGCAGGTCATCATTACATCTGCAAGACTATACTGTGACATACAACAGAGCACGTGTTAAAACTCAAATTGCCAGGCGAAGGATAGATTTGGAGCCTAGTCGTTATACACGTACAAGCTTCTATTTGCAAAGTCACACATTACATACTGTGAACCTCCAACCAACAACCACCCTTTTAATCTACTCCTATTTATAACTCTTTCGAGTACAAACCCGTTTCCATCTGTTTCAGATGAAGTTACATTGTTTCATAGTTTGCCATTGCGAGATTTGAACTCTTGATCCTATGAGTGGCAGCCAGAGGCAGGGTTGGTGCGAGCTGGGAGGCAGGAGTGGATGGTGGCTGGCAGATGTGCAGCGCAGAATGGGCTGGCTATCTTGTGTAAACTCTTTTGAGTACAAACCTGTTTCCATCTATTTCAGATGAAGTTACATTGTTTCATAGTTTGCCATTGTGAGATTTGAACTCTTGATAATCTTGAATTTCCGTATTCATCGTTGCTGGCATTGGCCCTCAGATAGAACTTGGAAGTAACTCTTCCGAGTACAAACCCGTTTCCATCTGTTTCAGATGAAATTACATTGGTTCATAGTTTGCCATGGTGAGATTTAAACTCTTGACCTTGGGGTTACAAACCCAGTACCATAACCACTTGGCTATTTAGGCCAACGTAGAAGTGAGTCCATCTGTTTTCAGATGAAGTTACATTGTTTCATAGTTTGCCATTAGTGAGATTTGAACTAATGATCTTGGGGTTACAAACCCAGTACCATAACCACTTGGCCATTTAGGCCAAGCCTTTACAAACATGTTTCCATCTGTTCCTATTCAGATGAAATTACATCATTGCATGGTTTATCATTGTGAGATTTGAACTCTTGATCTTGGGGTTACAAATCCAGTACCATAACCACTTGGCTATTTAGGCCAAGCTCTACTCCTATTTATATATGAACAAAGGTGAGCCACCCACTTAATATCCTCCACCTGAATACAATTAAAACCTAATTGATATAAAATTAACAGTACGTGGTCATAAAAGCAAAATACTGCGATGCTGGAAAAACTTAGCAGGTCTGACAGCATCTGTGGAGAGAGAAACAAAGTTAATGTTTTGAGACCATATGACCCTTCCTCAGCTCTGAAGAATGGTCATACGTACTGGAAACGTTAATTTTGTTTCTCTCTCTCGAGATGCTGTCAGACCGGCTGAGTTTTTCCAGCATTTTCTGTTTTTGCTTCAGTATGTGGTCAGACTTCAGTTATCTGCTACATAGTGATTTTAAAGCATGAGTTCTTTCAATAAATTTCAATTCAATTTTGAATTGATAGTTACTCATTTGTAGCATTAATGGTCACTCAATGGCAGCATCTAAATTCCACTTTGCTTCTAACCAATGTTCTGCATACTGACACACACTTCTGTTTACCTTGCAATCAAGGCAGCAATGCAAGAATGAATAACGTTTTTCTTACAGGAAGAAATCATAAGGCACAACACCCCATCTACTACAGTTACCAAGTTCAATAAGCTCAACAAAAACTTATGGAGGAGTTTCTCCCTTAAATCTTATATTGCACACAATCTCCTTTTCCCCTTGCAAATAACTATTATTAGGTCAGAGCACAAATTGCAGAGCTAGCCAAGAGATATAAAAGTGAAATGCATATTTCCTGTGCCATATTGGAACTTCAGGGCATTTCATGTCTTGGGTGACCACGTGTGGAAGAACTGTTTCCAGCTGCTTGAGCTCAAGCTCAGGATTGCTGACCTTGAGGGGCTGGAGTCACTGCAGTGCGTCAGGGAGGATGACAGCTTCCTGGATCATACGTTCCAGCAGGTGGTCACCCCACAGACAGTGAGAGGTCAGGATAGTAGGTGGATGGGCTTCCGAAAGAATAGGAAGAGGCAGAAAGTTCAGGGGTCTTCAGGGTGTGTGTCATTCTCAAACAGATACAGAACGTTGGAGGCTGCTGGGACTGATGATACCCTGAAAGATTGCAGTCCAGACCATGGCACCAATAGCCAAGGAACTATACATGTGGGAACAGCGAAGTGTAGAAATGTGGTTATAAGAGATTCCATAGTCAGGAGGACAGACAGACATTTCTATAACAGTCATCATGAGTCCCGCATGGTGCTTTGCCTCCCTGGTGCCAGGGTAAAGGACATCACAGAGAGGGTGCAGAATATTCGGCAGCAGGGGTGGGGGGGGGGTGTGAGCCAGAAGCTGTGGTACATGTTGGTACCAAGTACCAACAACATAAGGAGGGCAGGCATCAAGGTTCTACAGTCAGATTTTCAGGAGCTAGGGAGGAAGTTAAAAAGTAGAACTTCAAAGATAGTTTTCTCTGGGTTACTTCCAGTGCCAAGTGTTTGTTAGAGTAGAAATACGAAGATAGTGAGGGTCATTGTATGGCTTGGAGCATGGTGCAGAAGGAATGACTTCAGATTCTTGGGGCATTGAGACCAGTTCTGGAGCAGAAAGCATCTATTCAAGAGGGATGGGCTGCACTTCAACAAGACTGGGACTTATGTCCTCATGGGGAGGTTCACTAGTGTCTTTGGGGAGGATTTAAACTAAATTTGCAGGGGTTTGGGCAATAGCACATAGAAGTAGAATAGAGGATTACGGTCCATAAAGTTAGAATGCTAGACAGTGCTAGAGAAGGGAATGGTTCCATTTTAGATATGAGTGGGCTAAGAGGAAGCAGTAAGGTATTGGGTGGGCTCAGTGTAAGGAAGGAAGTGATAAAATATAAATAGGACTACTGGGTACGTATGTGAATATGAGGTGTGTGGTAAACAAGATTGTTGAGTTACAGGTGCAGACTGTCATGTGGCGATATGATATTGTGGCTACAACGGAGACCTGGCTCAAAGATGGGCAAGACTGGGTACAAAATATTCCTGGATACAAAGTGTTCGGGAATGATAGGAAATAGGGAAAGGATGGCAGTATTGATTAAGGGGACCTTGCAGTGCTGGAGAGAGAGGTTGTCCCAGAGCAGTAAAGGATAGAATCTGTTTGCCTAGAGATAAGGAACAAAAAAAGATGCGATTATATTGCTTGGTGTAGTCTGTGGGCCACCAACTAGGGGGAAAGACGAAGGGGAACAAATTTGCAAGGAAATTACATAGAGGTGCATTATCCGAATATAGACTGGGATAGTCGTAGTGTAAAGGGCAGAGAGGGGCAAAAGTTTCTTGAGCGTGCTCAGGAAAATCTTCTTCAGCAATATGTTTCCAGTCCAACAAGAAAGGAGGCACTGCTAGACTCGATTCTTGTGAATGAGATGGGCCAAGTGGATCAAGTGTCAGTAGGGGAACATTTAGGGGACAGTAATCATTGTGCTATAAAGTTTAGGTTGGTTATGGAAAAAGACAAAACACAATCCAAAGTAAGAATAATTAACTGGGGGAAAGCCAACTTGAATGTGGCGAGAATGGATCTGGCCCAGATCAACTGGAATCAAAGGTTGGCAGGCAAAACGATATTTAAACAATGGGCTCCCTTTACAGAAGAGATAATATGGGCAAAATGAGGTTCCCCACTAAGGGGAAAGGCAGAGCAAACAAATCCAGAGCTCACTGGATAACAAAAGAGATAGAGATTAACACGAAGAAGAAAAACATGTGTCTATGACAGGTGTCAGGTGGATAATACAACCAAGAACCTGGCTTAATAAGGCATTTGATACAGTGTCGCACAAAAGACTTGACTGCAAAGTTATAGCTCATGCAATAAAAGGGACAGTAGCAATGTGGATACAAAATTGGCTGAGTGACAAGAAACAGAGAGCAGTGGTTAATGGATGCTTCTTCGAATTGGAGGAAGATTTGTAGTGGAGTTCCCCTGCGGTTACTGTTGGAACCCTTGTACTTCCTGATATATATTAATGACCTAGACCTTGGTGTACAAGGCAATTTCAAAATTTGCAGATGATAAGAAACTTGGAAGCATTGTGAACTGTGAGGAGGATAGTGCATAACTTCAAAAGGACATAGACAAGTGGCAGATGACATTTAATGCAAAGAAGTGTGAAGTGATTCACTGTGATAGAAGAATGTGGACAGACAATTTAAAATAAAGGATTCAATTCTAAAGGGGGTGTGGGAGCAAAGGGACTTAGGTATACATGTGTATATATCATTGAAGGTGGCACGACAGGTTGACAGACCGGTTCATAAAGTATACAGCACCTGAGGGGTATAGAGTATAAAAGCAATCAAGTTAAATGTTAAACTTATTTAGGACACTGGTTCATCCTTAACTGGAGTGTTGCAGTCCTGGACGCCACTTTAGGAAAGATGTGAAGATGTTAGAGAGAACGCAGAAATAATTCACGAGAATGGTCCCAGGACTGAGGAACTTCAGTTACGTGGTTAGATTGGAGAAGTTGAGACTGTTTTCCTTGGAAAGAGAAGGTTGAGAACAGATTTGAGAGGGGTGTTAAAAATCATCAGGGGCCTGGGCAGAATAGAGAGGGAATAATTGTTCCAAATGGTGGAAGGATCAAGAACAAGAAGGCATTGGTTTAAGGCAAGTAGCAAAAGAAGCAAAGGGACATGAGGAAAAACTTTTTCACACAGCAAATGTTTAAGATCTGGAACACACTGCCTGAATGTATTGTGGAGGTAGGTTCAATCGAAGCATTCAAGAAGGAATTGGATTGTTATCTGCAAAGGAAGAACGTGCAGGGCTTTGGGGAGAAGGCAGTGTTGTGGCAATAGGTAAATTGCTATACAGAGAGCTGACAAAGAAACGGTGTGTCAAACAGCCTCCTTCTGGGCTGTAACAATTCTCAGATTCTGGTTTTGTGCCTTACTCCTGAGCAGGAGGCAAGTTGCAGCTTCTTTAACAACATTTAAGGGTTTTGCTGTTCAATGTGAATGAACACAGCAACATTCAATCACTCATCATTATTCTCCAAAATAAACCAAATCAACTTTAGATGGGCATCTACAACCAGAAACTATACAGGAGGACATTAAAGTAAGGACATTAAAAGTACTTAGCCTCAATTAAATTTTATTATTCCAGATATAATTATGTCTTGAATTTGTGTTTGAGTGGGGGATGGGAGCCTTAAAGGCTAGGAGAAGGTGTTATAAATTCAGATGCACATTGTACACAATTGCTGGCCTTCACTTTAAACAGTTGTAAAATTGTATGAAGTTCACTGCTGAATTTGGTTCTGGCAGGTGAGGCTCCCCACTGACCAAAATGACCCTACAATGTAAGCCAATTGCAAAGGTTCCACATCATGTTACTTGCATGGAAATGTTACTGTGCACAATTACACTCACAATTCAAATTCTCTGCAAATTCATGTATAGGCACTATTACAGGTTAACAAGCCTATATTTTATTCTACTATATTTTTACATGTAGGCCACACTCAAACATGAATAACTTAAGATGCCTCAACATTACATTTCATCAAGGCCAAATAATTTACCCTGTCTGAATAGTGCAGCAAGGTTGATTAAGTTAAAAACTTCTCTACAGCACCCCAGCGCAGAGTTTAAAAATACATAGTCATTTCAATGCACTTAAAATAGTAACCTCAGTTCTCAGCAAAAATGCAGAATATTCATCCTATCCTCATGACACAATCACCAATTGAGAGTTCAAATAACTTTTTTTTCTAGTTGTCTTCGATAATCTTGCATTTTAAGAGTTGCTAGAATTTCTTTGCATGTCAAGGGCCCATTATCATTTACACGTGTCAGAAAATTATTCCTAATAATCTGAATTAACTTTCAAATTTAAATTGAGAGATGTACCAACCAACACAGTCTCATGACGTCTCAATGTTTGGAAATCTATTCTATGCACCTGTTCCCACTGCACTTAGATAGAGCATCTGTTGCATTCTACATTGTTTGCTGTTCTACAAGTGCAGCTTTAAGTAACTTGAAAACTATATTCAATAAAGTCAATAAGTGGAAAGGTTCTTCATCAAAGCTCTCCTGATGACACACTTCTACCTAGAGAATAAAACAAACTTTCTTATGCCCAATGGATTATATTTCTCCATCTGTTTAGTTTTCCACCCCCAAACCACTCTTCCCAAAGAACATTAATAAAGGTATTGCAGAGAAAGAACAACAAGGCATTAGTTTTAAGATTACTGCTTGGGGTTCCCCTGCAAATAATGATATTTCCAAGGTTTCCTGACACACATCTGAGATTCTAAAGACAGTGTCAGCTACCCAAAGGAAAATAGTGATGCCACAGCAGACAATAAAAGAACTGATAAATGCAATGAAAGGTCATTAACCTGAAATGTTAACTCTGTTCCTCTCTCCACAAATGCCACCTGACATGCTTGGTAGTTGCAGCATTTACTGTCCTTATTTCAGATGAGCTGACAAGTGGCAAGTAACATTCACACCATACAAGTGCTGGGCAATGATCATCTCCAACAACAGAGCAACCAACCATCACCCTTGACATTCAATGGCATTACCATCTCGGAATCCCCCACTATCAACATCCTGGGGGTTATCATTGACCAAAAACTGAACTGGACTAGCCATATAAATACTGTGGCTATAAGTGCAGGTCAGAGGCTAGAAATCCTACTGTGAGTAACCCACCTCTTGACTCCCCAAAGTTTGTCTACCATCTACAAGGCACAGGTCAGGAGTTTGGTGGAATACTCTCCACTTGCCTCAATGAGGGCAGCTCCAACAACCCCCAAGAAGCTTGACACCATCCAGGACAAGCAGACTGCTTGATTGACACCCCATCCACAAACGTTCACTCCCTCCACTACTGACGAACAGTGGCAGCAGTGTGTAGCACTTACAAGATGCACTGCAGGAACTCACCAAGGCTCCTTAGACAGCACCTTCCAAACCCATGACCACTACCATCTAGAAGGACAAGGGCAGCAGATACATGGGAACACCACCACCTGGAAGTTTCCCTCCAAGCAACTCACCATCCTGATTGGAAATATATCACCATGCCTTCACTGCTGCTGGGTCAAAATCCTGGAATTCCCTCCCTAACAGCATTGTGGGTGCACCTATACCACATGGACTGCAGCAGTTCAAGGAGGCAGCTCACCACCATCTTCTCAAGGTCTTTTAGGGATGAGCAATAAATGCAGGCCTAGCTCACAGCACCCACATCCCGTGAATGAATGTTTTTTTAAAAAATTCCAGTATTCCCATTATTATGTTCATTGCTGATAATTTTTACTTAGCATGCTAAAAGAAAAATGAACTCATGTACTCTCGAGGTTTCCAAGACACTGGACAGTAAACATTGAAATTTATTTAAAGTTGCTAATGCTAGAAATTTGGAGCAAAATAGAAAATCCTAGTAACATAAAATAGCTTTTTCAACATCTGAAAAAACGAAAGTCAGGTTAATAATCCCTAGGTCACAACTTGCATTAGTAATAATACTTCAACTCTAAAAGAAACAAACTCACCTCTTTTTTAAAAAAAAGATGCTGACAGGCATGTTGTGCACTCCCATGATAAACTTTAGTTTTTGTTAGGTGCAAAAAAAAAAAAGGAACAGCATGCAGCTTACAGAAAAATGATAAGAAAGCAATGTGCAAGTGATGTTGGAACATTGGCATTACAGCAGCCACTACTGCTTTCAGAAAGAACTAGAATTGGCCTTTTTAAAGTTAGAAGACCGCAAAAACAGCAAGTCTCAGGACTAAACTTGTTAAAGCAGCTGCAGTAAAGTTTCACATTAATATTTTAATAGTCAAATATTAATTAACCCCAATAAATATTCAAATATAAAACATCCAAAAGCAGCAGTGTGGAATGATTCTATAGTTCTTACTTTTATTAGTCCCATTTAAGACTACTGGTTTGGCTGTTGTGAAGCTGAGAAAACAGATTGCAGTGTGCATGCCTCAAACTGCAGTCAAGCGTAAACCAACTTTGAAAGGGACCATAAAAAACATTAAGCCCTAATTTGCACAGATATTGACCTCAATGTCTGTCAAAGGTGAACGACCGTAGGGCAACCAAAATATGGAATGAACATGCACAGGCCACACAACATATTGGACCTTTCAGTGCCACTTTTTGCCTGAAAAAATGGGAGCTGTGCAATCCAATTCCTAGCCCTATTAATCACCCTCATGGCTCTCTCTGCATGGATTGTAGTGCTCTAATGCCTTTTCATGCCCCATGGATCAATATGCAATATTCGGTATAACAAGGGCACTACACAGTCCGGTTATGACATTCTCTGACGTATGCTAAGTATGGGGAGGGCATATTGACCATATCTTCTCTTCTGAATTGGTAACACATCATTAGTTTTTATACATATGTTGACATTCAAATCTAAGTCACCATTATTTTACTCTTCCACTGTTGCTAAATTATCAGATTGCTTGTCTGACATCTAGGACTCAATGAGCAGAAATTTTCTCCAGTTAAATATGGGGAAAACTGAAGTCGTTGTCCTCAGTTCCCACTATAAATTCTGTTCCCTAGCTACCGACTCAATCCTGCTGCTTGACAACTGTGTGAGGAAACAGACTGTTCGCGACCTTGGTGTCTGACCCTGAGATGAACTCCTGACCACACATCGACACCATCACCAAGACCACCTATTTCCATGTCTAAGATTGGCGACTCCGACCTTGCCTCAGTTCACCTGCCGTTTACACCCTCATCCATGCTTTTGTTACCTCAAGGCTTGACTATTACAACACATTCCTGTTTCAAATTCTATGCTCCATAAACTTGAGGTCATCCAAACCCTTGCAGTCCATGCCCTAACTCACATGAAGATCAGGTCACCCATCACTGCTGTATTTGCTGACTGACATTGGCTACCAGTTAAGCCATGCCTCCATTTTAAAATTATCATTGTTTTCAAATCCCAGCATAGCTGCACCCCTCCCTAAATTTCTAATCTTCTCCTGCCCCACAACCCTCCAAGATATCTGCACTCCTCTAAATCTGGCCTCTTGCCCAACAATAGAGGCTTGGCTAACTAACAGGAAACCGAGCTGGGATAAGTGGGTCATTTTCAAGTTGGCAAACTGTAACTAAGTGGGGTGTCACAGGCATCAGTGCTGAAAAAACGGGAGCTGTGCAATCCAATTTTACAATTTTAATGACCAGGATGAAGGGAGAGAGTTTATTATATCCAAATTTACTGACTATAAAAATATATTAGTGAGGAGTATACGGAGTCTGCAAAGGAATTTACCTAGATTAAGTGAGTGAGGAAAAACTTGGCAGATAGAGTGTAATGTGGGAAAATGTGAGATTGTCCACTATGGTAGGAAGAATACAAGAGCAGATTATTATTCAAATAGTGAAGGGCTGCAGAATGATGTAGTACAGAAGGATTTGGGTGTCCTTGTGCATGCCTCATCATGCAGGCACCCATAGGGGACCTGCTTCAGACTGCAGCCTCCGCATTTTTGCATGTACAGCCATGGTCACTGGCAGATGTGGAGCAGATGAGGGCTCCGGCAGAGGGCCTGGGGAGGTGGAGAAAGATCAGGGTGCTGAGGAGCTCTCAGTACCTTCACCCTTCTCAGTTACCTCCACAGCCAGACGTTGGGCTTCAGTTGGGGTTGATGGGGCTGGCTGCTGACATGCAATGCTGGCCACAATGGCGAGTTTTCACACCGTATTGTCCCATGCCCACCTCATTAATAATGCAATCCCCAGAAACAGCCGGTGCGGCAGCCTCTGATTCGCCCACCCCACCTTCACCTCAGGCCTTCGGTAATCTGGGTGCCATATTTAAACCGTGCTCCTGCACAGAGCTAGCACTCACTAAGGCATAGGAAGCTGCTGCAAAGTCATGGCTGCCAAAGGGAAGAAGCATGCTGCTCCAAGTTTACCAACGCCTCCTCGACGCAGTGGAGGCCTGCTACAAAGTCCTCTACCCCCACTCTGGGCAAAGACCAGCAAACAAGGTCACCAATCCAGCATGGGAGGCAGTGGCAGCAGTGATCAGTGCCAACGTCCTGCAAAAAAGGAAAACTATCTAGTGCCAAAAGAGGATGAATGAACTCCTCCGTTCTACCAGGGTAAATCACTCTTCTCATCACTCAACTCTCACACTCTCAAACCTATCACACACCCACAGGGAACTCACTCACTGCCAGTTCAAAGGACATCACCATTCACTTTTTCACATACACCTTCATCAGCCCTGATGATCATGTTCTCATCCTGTCCATGGCACCACTCACACATGCGAGGCATCCTTCTCATCTGCCCTGGCAGGCATCCTGCTTACACTCTCTCCATCAATATTCAAGCAGCACAAGCTGGCACTCAACAAAAGGGAGAGATCGCTGACTGGTGGAGGAATGCCTGATAGCAAGGTCCTCACAGATTTTGAAAAGAGTCATCCAGCTGGCAGTCGATGATCTGGACCGTTCCTATGCTGATGATAAGATTGGCGGTGCTCAGCCAAGTGAGGATCCAGCAATGCAACATCCATCAGACAACCATGCTGTGAGTTCTCCTGCTCCGCAGTCCCCGGCCATGCACTAATTATCTCTCCTTGCTTTCGCAGATACATCTGGGAAGCAGCTGAGGGGTCCACAAGCCATTTCCTTGACTCAAGCCCTGAAAATGCCTCAGGAGAAAGAGAATCTGATGACACCCTAATTGAAGACCGGTCACAGTGCTCACCCAGGCTCTCTACCAGCACAGACACACACACCTTAGTGGGACCTAGTTCTAGAGTAGCCTCGGGATTACAATCCGGTGAGTGCATCGCACTGTGATCCACAACAGGTGGCGGCAGGGGCTTCCCAGGTTTCTGGCACTCAGAGGACTACCAGAGACCAGAAATCTGCTGAGTCCGAGTCAGATGACTCAGTCATACCTCAGTGGATGGAGCTGCAAAGGCAAGTTTGGGAGCATCAGGAAGGGATGTCCGCTGCATTCAAGTTGCAAGGCACGATGGAGGAGTCTGTCTGCCTTTTATCTGAGGCCATAACTCACCGAGGTCAGCACTGGCAGGATGGTGGTCGCCACAGACACCTTGGTTGAGGACATCGATCCTGCAATGTTGCATGGGCTGAACTCCATCACTGATGCCACTGTTGGCCTCCAACAGTTTCAACGTGAGAGGGGTGTGGGGCTGCTCAATCTCACTTCAACTTCTCCTCAAGGAGTCAGCCAGGAGCCCTCAGGCACCCAAAGGGAGAAGAGATCAGCGGGTGCACACCCAGGGGCCATCCACCCAGGTGACTCCAGGAGTGTCCGGCCCATTCAAGTCACCACTTCCCGTGATCCCAGCAGCTCCAGCTGCACAGACCAAGGAGGGTGCCACTGCCACACAGCAGGATCCCGAAAGCAGGCTGGGGTCCTCCAGGTCTCGGCCCTCTAGAGGACACCCACCAAGGTAATCAGACAAGGCTTAGCAGTCAGCAGGCTACCTCCACCTATGCTGTGGATGTTGGGGGAGCAGCAAGGCGTAGTGGCAGGTTTAGGAAGATTAAGATAATGTATTTGTACAGCCTGGGCAAGGGTGTACTTAATGCTCACTATTGTAAATAAGCTCCCAAGAATGTCACCTTGCCTATGGCTCCTTGTTCTGATGAGCAGTGTTCGTGTCACTCAGATGTGAAACCTTGGTTCCTACACATGATAAAAGGTAGGTGTCTCAGTCCAGGGCCTCTTCCCTGTGCAGTGTATAACCTTCAGACCAAAGTGATGATCTGGCTTCACACTCACTGGACACGAGTGATGCCTGCACCTCGATGGTGCTCGTCATTGCTGCCAGAATGTCGTGGGCAGACATCACAGAGTTCCGTCATTCTCTGTGTGCTCTCAGCACCTTTAAGGTGGGGCTGACCCCCATTTCTTCAGCATCTGTGACTGGTGACAGTGTGCTCCTGAAGGGGTCAGGTGCTGAAGGCTGACAAAGGGTCAGTGCATTTAAAGTTTCACGGCTGCATCTCCATGATATGACCCTGATCACAGAGATCAACCGAACTGCCCTCAGCCAGACAGGAATCAGACATTCACAGGGGCAATGTGAAGATCTATGGAGTGTCTTCACTGCATGTCACCATCATCCTCCTGGAATCCAGGGACTATTCTGGCATCTGCTGTATCACCATGACATGAGCCTGAGGGCTGAGGGGTATGTGCTCTGCCATCAGTCACACAGGAGTCAAACGTTCACAGATGCAAGGTGAGGATGGCAGGACTGTCCTCACTGCATCTCGTCATCATGTTCCACGAATCTTGTGGCTATGAGGGCCTCCCAAGCGCGCCCTCCTCGTCTGGCCAGTGTGATGACCTCATCGCCCACATCCTCGTGATTGTCAACCCCTTTGACATCCTCCTCATCAGGAAGGGATACATGCAGCTCCTCCATCTCCTCCTCAGCCATGTCCTCCCCACTTAGCAGCACATGGCTGTGGAGTGCGATGATGCGTGACACCCTCTGGGAACAGTATTGCAGTGCTCCACTGGACCTGTCCAGACACTGGAACTTCATTTTCAAATCTGACACCTGCTAAGGATGTAGGAGTCATGGACACTCCCTGGGAATTGTGCATAGGCCTGTACGATGCATTTGTGGTGATTGCACACCAGTTGAACATTCAGCGAGTGGAAGCCCTTGTGATTGATGTAATTGACTGCTTGTTGCCACTGATATCTAAGCGCTGCGTTAGTGCAGTTGATGGCACCCTGCATCTGTGGAAAAATGGAGATCTGTGCAAATCCCAGTGGTCTTGCTTCCTGCCTTTCCTGGTCCCAAGCGAAATACACAATGTTCTGTGCCTTTGTGAAGATGGCATCCGCGACCTCCTGGATACACTTGTCCATGGAGGCTTGTGAGATCCTGCACAGGTCACTATGGAGACCTGGAAGGAGCCACTAGCGTAAAAATTGAGCGCCAAAGTCACCTTTGTGGCCACTGGCAGTGGATACCCTTCATGTCCCTGTGGCACCAAATCCTGCAGCAGGCGGCATACATTACCAACCAGTTCTCTAGGCATGCAGTCTTCAGCAACACTGGTTCTCAGTCATCTGCAAGAATAACAGGCACTGTCTATAGACCCTGGGTCTAGCAAGGCGCCTATGAGCGACGGCGTGCTGCGGATCATCAGCTGCATGTGCAGAAGGCCCAGCCGCCTCTTCATCTTGAAGGAGATGCTCCTCCTTTTCCGAGTCAGGTGCCTGCACCGCCCTTCTCTTCTTCTCTGGTCTCTGTAAGCCATGAGGTATCCGCTAAATCACCAGGCTCCACGATCCTAATGCTCTCCTCCTGCAGGATCAAAGAAAGAGGCACATGGGTTAGCATGCGTGTACTAAGGACCTCTCTTGGTTAAGTCAGAAGGCCCCTTCTCGCATGTAGGACTGTCCAGGCCACCGCTTAGATGGCAAGTATGTAGTGTGCTCATTGGTTGTCCGAAACCCCATCCACCTCCAACCCACTCCACTTGACTGATTGGCGGCAGCTTCAACCATTGGACTGCATGCTGTGCTCTCAGCTCAAGCATTCTTCTAACTCACACTGCAAGGCTGCGCTGTCAGCTTGAACCATAATGGATACTGGTCCAAACCTTAATAAAAGCATGGCAAGGGACTGAGAGTGCTTTCAAAAGTGACTGTGCCATGGCCACCTTTTGCAAGGGGATTTTACAACTTGCCCAGTCAGCCAATTATTCTGCTGCCCCTTAAAATGCACATTAATTTGCAGTGTGCACCTGAGGGGTGAAAAGTTCTTGAGCGTTTGATGGCATTTTCATGCTTTTGTGTTGCTTGAAAGGGGAAAAAAGCTTCAGAGGCCTGACTCCAAGCATGTCAATGGAGCTGCAGCTGAATAGTCTCAACGCGGAAGAATGTTTACTTTTGACAAGCTTTTCCAAGTGCGTGGCAGCTTCCCTCACCCTTACACCCCCCCCCAGATGTGCTTGAGTATTTCCTTCAGTCTGTGCTGCCACCCCTGCCCCGACCTGCACTGCAGCCCTTGCCCTGGCACCGCACTGAAAGCCGAACGGGAAAAAGCTACTTGCCTGTGCCCCTCCCCCACAAATGCCTCTTCCTTGATGTCCTACAGGTGATGCTCGCGAGCATTGAGCAAGGTTGAGTGCACTCACTTCAGAGTTCTCCTCGAAGTTCAGGTCGCCAGGTGTGCGTCTTCTAAAGGCAGTTGTGAAGTGCGCCATTCTGAAGTCACGCTGACATGGGTGGTAAATTTGACGTGGGGGAATGATTCAGATGAGCAGGGCTTATAATTAGATGCAAATGTACTAAAATGTTGCTCACGACGTGTAGTGGTAAGAAGCGTGACCCGCCATTGATGGTCGGAGCTTACGATCACAAACTGGTTTCATGATGGTGTAAAGTCAATTTTTGGCCTTCTCGCCATATTGTTCCTCCCACCTTCCATGATTCCCGGTGCCAACAGGGCCTGAAAATTCTGGCTGGTGTCTGAGTTCAGCTGCAATTTCAGTTGCTGTGATTGGAAAGTCATCATCTCCTACTCTTATTGTGAAGAATATATCTTCACAGCCTTTATCCGAATCCTCATGTGGCAAACATGACATTGCATCAGCGATATTTAATGGTGTATTTGTACTGAGGGAGAAATATAGCTCACTACTACATTCTTGACACTGTCATCATTGGTATTGCAGATTTTTGACCCAGAAAAGCTGCTTGTTACTCGTGTGATGTTTCTACCCAACAAAAATTGGTGAAATGTGTTGATTCGGAAAATTATTCTGAGCACTTCTTTTTCTATCCATGTGTAGTTGCATTCTCTCTTGGTAGGAGTAGGCGATGTGAACACTACGGCTTCTCTTCATCATCATTCATGACATGTCTGATCACTGCTCCAACTCCATAGTTTGAAGCTTTACATACTAGGTTGAGGTTGCATTTGTGCTCACCAAGTAGCGCATCACTGATCAAGCTTCTTACACATGCATCATAAGCACCTTGTTATGCTTTAGATCATTCCCACTTCACATCTTTCTTCAACAACTCATGCTGTACAGCTAACACAATTGCAAGCTCAGGCAAAAATTGCAAGTAATATTGGACCATTTCTAGAAAAGATCTAAGCTCATACACATCTTTTGGCTTTGGGGTATTGACTGTAGCATATCTTCTCTTTCACTGGCTGTAGCCCCTCTTCATTTATTTTCAGGCCACAGTACACTACCTCGGAAAGCATGGAAGGACATTTGCTCTTTTTCAGCTTCATGGTATGATTATTAAGCCTTTTTAACACTTGATCTAATGCTTGGAGATTCTCTTCCTCTGTTGGAGTTGCGATCAACACATCTTCCCGATTACACAAACAAAGCAGTACTCCTTGCAAATTCTTATTCATTGTAGATTGGAAAATTATTTGGAGAAAACTTCACACCATGGGGAACTTTGTGTAAGAGTATAACCCTGTGTATATTTATCATGAGATGACGCTGGCTTTCTTGATCCACACTAAGCTGTACATAAGCAGGAGACAAATCCAGTTTCTTGAATCCCTTGGATCCCGCTAATTCTTCGTGCAGATCTTGGAAGGTTAGCAATAGATACTTCTCATCATTCTTAGCTTGATTGATTGTGCCTTAATTGCCCCCACATAGTCTCATAATTTCGTCTGACTTGGGCACTACTACGATTAGGATTGCCCGATCACTGTAGTCAGTTTTCACTAGCACACCATTTCTCTCTTGCTTCTTTAGTTCCTCTTCAACTTAGGTTTTGAGAGCACAAGGAACTGACCTAGCCTTGCAACATATTGGTCTGGCATCAGGCCCAATTAGGATATGCGCTTCCATACCGATTATGCCTTCATAACAGTTCACAAAAGTGTTGCTGTAGCTATTAAATAACTAATGAAGCTTCTTGGTCATCCCAACTTGAAAAGCAAGCCTCCAGTCTAACTTAGCTTGTGAAGCCGATCCTTATGCATTAACATTGGTTTGTTGAGATATCTTGCTGCAACAATGGGCAGCTTGAGAGGCTTAAACTTGACATTGCATTGCATTCCATTCGTCCACGCATTTACAACACTTCACCAGAGTAGATTTTCAATTGAACTGTGCTCTCAGTTAGAGGTATGTCACTGAATTTGGTCTCGTACATGTCTCTACTCATAATAGAGCAATTTATAGATGTATCGATGCGTATGTTGATATACTGTTGATTTACCAAAACCTTTGTACAAAAGTCACTGTCATCTGAATGATTCCTCGTGGCATAAATGCTGTAACATCCTAGCTTCTCCTTGTTAGAGCACTCATGATTCACTTCATAATTGTGAACATTACAGTTTTCCATTCCCACTGGAATGAGTCTTCTTACCTGCTCTGGCCTTTATTTCACAAGCATTTGCAACATACCCCATCTTTTGGCATCTACTGCATTTGGCACTTTTGTACAGGTATGCCTGTGTCGTACAGTTGTCATTATATCAGTATAAAGGCATTAAACTATTATCACCAGCACTCCTCTGATCAGATCTCCTTACCTTAGGCTTGACAGAAGCATTCTGACCAAGGGTAGAAGCTGTACTAGCCACTTGCATAGGATGAAATTCCTGAGCATTCCTTGATGCCATATTCATGGTAAAAGCCATATTAAAATCTTACAATTGAGTAAGATTGTGTGTGTTCAGTTTCTTTGATTGGATTCTTTTGTCCACCAATCCACACATAAATCTGTCACATAATGCATGACTTAAGAATGTGCCAAAGTTGCAATATAATGATAAATGCTCCAGTGCCACAATGTACTCATCAACAGTTTCACTCTTCTTCTGGTTTCTGGTTCCAAATTTATAGCTTTCTGCTATCTCTCATGGCTCAGGGTTGAAATGCTCCTGACATCATGATGATAGTTTTGAATGGCACATCTTTTGCCTTGTTTGGTGCACGCAGATTTGTTAGCCTGCCATACATATTCAGGACCATCTCCATTAGTAAAATTGCCTATTGTGCTCAAGAATGGCCTTATTCTGAGTTTGAGACTTTCACCTTTGAGTTCTACAATATTATTATATCTGAAAAACACGCCCATTCTTTCAATCTATAAAGAGATTGGTTCATACATTCCTAGTCTTTCAATGTATCCTGTGGGCACAGCCAGTCTGTCCCATTTCAAAGGTAACAGTACTTTCACTGTGGCTGTCACTAACAGTGATACAGAGACTAAACCACTCTAGTCAGAACAAACTCACCCAAAGCCAGTTTGGTTGGTAGTGGACGAAGGTGGACATTGGGACGCTGAGGCAGCCCATTTAACAAAATGTGGCCACGTCAGGAGCACTGAGTTTCAGCAAAATCCAAGTGAAATATCCACTATCCAGATAGGTGACCGGGCGCCAGCTGATTTTGTTCATTATGGTCCCCACTGCCGTTAGCTGCCAATACTTTTGTACTTGGATTTATTTAGTCGCCAAAATCTGATACATTTTGGGAGGCACTTGCAAAGGCTTAGACACATCAAGATGGCCAGTTCATGTGATTTAATGGCGTCACTATGCACTGCTCATGCTCATAACATATAGGGCTGGATTTTGTGGGATGTCATGGCCTCACGCCACTCTGGCTAAAAATGTCAGGAATGGAAACCATCAATCGTCCTACTGGCTGCCGCACAGCAATCTAACACTGGGAGCAGAGTTAATTGCTTTAAGGCCAGATTTGTGCGCCTATCTCAGAAGCAGGTCCAACTTTAGGAGAAGCACCGGCCAATCATACAGCTGGCAGCTCCCAGCAGACCACCGGAAGCTGTTCAGACAGTTCCACCACGCTGATGGAACACAGGTAAGTCTGGAGTAGGGAGTCTCAGTGAGGGTATGAGGGGGATGAGTGGCCAGGCAAGGCAACACAGGGTAGAGGTGTGTGACCATGTGTGCAACTGAGCTCCAAAAGAATGGATAACATATGCCAGCAGGGCAGTGGTGTGAACACACACCAGCAGGGCAGGAGAGTGCGACAGAACTCGCACGCACACATCACTAAGGCAGGGTGCATGACCAAGCTCATCCACACACATGACTGCAAGGCAAGAGTACGTGACTGAATTCACTCACGCCAGCAAGGCAGGGTGCGTAACTGAGCTCACAGGTGGAGGGGTGTGCAACCGAGCTCACAGAGACCGCCAGCAGAGCAGGGTTTTACAAACAGCCTGATGCATGTGCACTTGCAGGGCATGGAGTGTGACCGAGCTGATAGGAGCACTAGTAGAGCAGGGGGTACAACAAAGCTTGAATCAGCGAGACAACAGATGTAACAGGACAAAGGCACCAGCGGCCATAACCATGAGTGCACCAGAAAGTGGAACTGGCAATGCATCAGTCGGGCAGAGGGAAGGTGCAAGCACACACACCAGCAAGGACGTGGGGGGGGAGAGGGACGTGAAGGAGAGTGAGAGGGCGAGCGGGCGACTAAGAGCGAGCACTCGGCTGGCTGCGAGCGGCGGACAGGCCGATCAACCAACCTGAAGTGAGCGCAGGCGGACAGACCAACCGAAAGCGAGCACGCGGCCAAACGAGAGAGTGGTGGACAGACTGACAGACCGCGAGCGAGCGGTAACAGACAGGCCAACTGAGAGCAAGCGAGCAACGGACAGACAAAACGGACCGAGAGCGAGTGACAGACAAACAATGAAATAAGAAAGTAAGTGCACTAGCGTGACAGAGGAAGACCGAGAGGCAGAGAAAGAAAAAGCCCATCCTGTCAATGTTAGCTTTTTAGACTGGATTTGAGTTCATGCACACAAATTTGTTCTAATATCAAAGCAGCATTGACAGGTAGCTCACTAACACTTGCTTCCCTCGCTATTTACTGCAGTTTAATTCTGGGAACAAAGTGCAGCTAACATTTTCTGACACAGCCTTGGCTCGGAAAAGCTCCTTGAAGTTAATCCTAGGCTTTGGAAGCCACTGACAGAAAAAGCTGTTGCTGGCTTTTCAAACACAAAAACTACCATTTTACAAATATATTCACTTTATTGCATTTTGTGTTTTGCTATAAATCCCATTTCTGATACCCTCCATTTCACGAGAAACCAACATCTCAGGCCACAAGATTTACAAAACATAATTGAAGTATTTTCTCAGTTCCTGGCACTCTTTCTACAATTACAAGTTGATTCTGGATTTTGCATTTCGATTTATTGTTTCACAAGTTCCTAACTGGTAATTTTTGTTCCTATTTGTGATCTGCTCTTTGGTACATTTGGTGATTTCTCACTCTATTATGAATATATAATTTTGCTTAAAACAAGACAAATGACAGAATTTTGCATGTAAAAACAATGTGGTGTTTGAGGTGCAATAGGAGAGATATAAAACTATGGATGGAGATGACAAGCTATTACCGCATGACATATAAAGTTACAAAGAAGTGAAACGAGTAAGGTTACTCAAATTTAATAGGTTAGCATAATAATATATCTGTATTTCAATATTACCATTCATCTAGCTAATAGCGATTCTCTTCAAGAACAAACTTTTTTAAGAAGTCCAGAACTGATAAAGAAAGTTGCCCTGACACTTACAATATATATTTTGAACAATTATTGCTCTTAAAATTTTATTTATTAGAACACATTCTAAGATCTCAATTAATGTGTTCCTCAATAAAAGGCAGTGTGCAATAATTTTCAAATCATGAACATAATGTGCAGTGTTTATTAAAAACTATTACAAAATGTATGCTATTGTGAATAGTATTAAGTAAACCCTTCCCACATTGCTCAGATGAAACTGAGCAAATCATGAAAAAGAAATCAAAGCAAATGTTCAGCTATTCTGGCAAGTAGTTGTAAAGATGCATTTGTCATGTTAAAGCTGCTTTTTACCAAATGGAAATTATTTGGCTGAGGAAACAAAGATAGCGTTGTAGAGATGTCTACTTGTTTGTTTTTCAATTTCAACATTAACGTCAAAGGCACTAATTAAATTCGCCAGATCAGTCATAGTAGTAGCCAGCACTGCTTCAAACTAACAGTACATGGGTCTTTAAATAATCACCAAGTTTAATGCAGCTGACTGATATTATGGTAGTACAAAGGATCACTATATTTTAACTGCTTCGCAATACTACTTTTAGAACTTGGTACGTATTCTGATTTTCCACATCCCAAAGAAACACCGTCATTATTTGTAAAAAGTTGAAAACCAAAAATCATATCTAACCTTATTTTAATTTAAGGTGTTAATTGTACTGGAAGAAAATAAATTTCTTTAATTTAGAAGCCAGTAACAATCTTATTCACCAAGTTAACAGTTTTCTGACAAAATACAACTGATGTTTTGAAATGCCTTATGGTTTGAAGTTTATTCATCGAGCAGCTGAGTAACTGAATCCAGAAAAAAAAAACAGATCTTATGCTGAATTAGTTGAGCAAGGGCGAAAAAAAAATTAGACACCAAGCAGGAAATAGGAATTAGAAGAGATGACTAAACGCAAGGTGGAAGAAATAGGTTTTGAAGAGTCATTTGAAGATAGGGTAGGATGATGCTAATCAGATGTTTTTGGAACAGTGGTAAAATCATGACGGCTAAAGGTTATGTCATTCAACTACATAACAGCCCTATTATTGAAACTTTCAGACTGTGGGGGTGTTTATTCTATTCATGTGTCTAACTATGATCAGATTCTTGTCACCATTATTAGAATTTAAAGATCGTAAAATATTTTGATCATATTCAATTGGGAATGTTGGCTTTGGGACATTTTATTGAGTAGCAAATAGGGATTGCGTGGCAAGGATGAAGAAAATCTATCTAGTTCACCTTCTACCATTCTGATTATGTAACCTATGATTCTACCATCTGTGTCAGATATTGGCAAGAGCAACTCAGTTATTCCCACTCTCCTTCCCTTTCCCAGAGGTCCTGCAAATCTTTGTGTGCTTATCCAATTCTCTTTTGAAAGGTACAATTGAATCTGCCTCCACCACACTCAGGCAACATATTCCAGATCTTAACCACTTGCTACATAGAAGTTTTTCCTCATGTCACTATTAGTTCTTTTGCCAATCATCTTAAATCGGTGTCATCTGGTTCCCAAGCCTTCCTCCAATGGGAACAATTTCTCCTTATCTACTCTGTCCAGACCACTCATGATTTTGAGCACCACCATCAAATCTCCTCTCAATCTTTTCTTCTCCAAGGAGAACAATCCCAGCTTCTCCAATCTTTCTGTAAAATTGAAGTCTCTCAAGCCTGGAAGTACTCTTGGAGAGGGTACAGAAAAGATTTACATGGCATTCACATCCTTCCTAAAGGATGTCCAGAATTGGACACAATACTCCTGCTGAAGCTGATTTAAAAAGGGTAATCATAACTTTGCTTTGTTCTCTATGTCTCTATTTATAAAGCCCAGGATGCCATATGCCTTTTTACTCCACTTTCTCAAACTGCCCTACCATCTTTGCTGATTTATGCACACATATCCCAAGGTCTCTATGTTCCTGCACCTCCTTTAGGATTGTGCCCTTTATTTTATATTGCCTTGTCTCATTCTTCCTGCCAAAATTTATCACTTCACACTTGACTGCATTAAATTTCATCTGTCACCTTTCCACCAGACTATGTCCTCTTGAAGTCCTTCACTATCTTCCTCACAGTTCATCGCATGCTACAATAATAATGGAGCTGCTAACTAATAGGGGACGTGATCTCCTATGAAATCTGCCTAGAGACAGCTCATGACCTAGCTGCCATGGGGAGAGAGACGTGGGTCAAAATGTAAACGTAAGGTGCAAGTTTGAACTCCCTGACACAATGGAGGCTCACAGACTCTGAGGCTGCTAGATCAACAGTTTGGGGAATGCTGTTATGCCAGGCAGAAGAAAATGACTGTTTTAGGTTAAGCCCCAAGCAGAACACTGGTGAGGATGGATTCCCAGTTTGAAGAAACAAGGCTTGTGGAGAGTTAAAGACCAAGGAGTTGCCAGAGGGTACCTTGCTACAGGAAGATTCACCCTGGTGGGGCAGGGAAGGGAGATCTTGTTAAAGCCAGGAGGAGCTTTAGACTTCATACACAAGGCTACATTTCTGCTGAGAGTGCGGTGTACTGTATAAAAGTGGCATGGGGTTTTCAATATGTTAAGCAGTTAATAAGGAATACTTTTTCAGTAGTTTATGTATTAGTTGCCTAAGTAATGTTTAGTCGCTGTCAATTTTAGTTAGTTTATTACAGTAAAAGTCTTAAGATGTGAAATCTTGTCATGCGATCCTTTGCATCAGTCACTGGAAAATTCATGTCACTTTTTAAAAGTTAGCAGTCTCTATGGGGATTGTAACACCACCACCGGCTTAAAAAAATCTCAGCAAATTTAAAACTGCTGCACCAAGGGTTAACATTTGTCCCTCCACTCATTTCTCTCCAGGTGGCAAAGAACTGAACTTCCATGTTATTGATTTCATTACCTATAAATCCAAACCCAAAGCTGTGAAAGTCACAGTCTAAAGATACATCTACACTACAACACTAACATTCATGCAGTTTTAACCCAAGACAATTAATTTTACACCAAGACAACAGCTATAGTATAAATGTGGCTCACAGGATGTCAGTGACACCAGAACAAAGTGGAATAAAACAAAGTTATCTTGAGAAGCAAGGGCCTTCACTCTACAGATCGAGCACTGGTAAAAAGCTATTGTAAAACACTGTCAGTATTTACAGTACAAATGAAGTGCTATTTTTCCTTAACATAACCTTTGCACTACCTGGATATTTAGTCATTTCACACCTAATACAGTACTTTTATTTGCACCTCTCTTGTTAAGTTTTCGAAAGGACAACAGAAAATTTGGATCCAATAAATCTTCGCGCCAGGTTCTGAATCAACCAAGGTACCTTATTACAAAACAAAAACAGAATTACCTGGAAAAACTCAGCAGGTCTGGCAACATCAGCGGAGAAGATAAGAGTTGACATTTCGAGTCCTCATGACCTTTTAACAGAACTGAGTGAATATTAGGAGAGGGGTGAAATATAAGCTGGTTTAAGGTGGGTGGGGGGGGGGCGGTTGTAGGGACAAGTAAGCAGTGATAGGAGCAGATAATCAAAAGATGTCACAGACAAAAAAACAAAGAGGTGTTGAAGGTAGTAATATTATCTAAACGAATGTGCTAATTAAGAATGGATGGCAGGGCACTCCAGGTACAGCTCTAGTGGGGGTGGGGTGAAAAGACTAGCAGGGCATAAAAGATTTAAAAATAATGGAAATAGGTGGGAAAAGAAAAATCTATATAAACTACTGGAAAAAACAAAAGGAAGGGGGAAGAAACGGAAAGGGAGTGGGGATGGAGGAGGGAGCTCAAGATCTAAAGTTGTTGAATTCAATATTCAGTTCGGAAGGCTGTAAAGTGCCTAGTCAGAAGATGAGGTGCTGTTCCTCCAGTTTGCGTTGGGCTTCACTGGAACAATGCAGCAAGCCAAGGACAGACATGTGGGCAAGAGAGCAGGGTGGAGTGTTAAAATGGCAAGCAACAGGGAGGTTTGGGTCTTTCTTGTGGACAGACCGCAGGTGTTCTGCAAAACGGTCGCCCAGTTTACATTTGGTCCCTCCAATGTAGACGGAGACCATCCCATTCTCTCAGTTCCTTCGCCTCCGTCGCATCTGTTCTGATGATGCTACCTTCAAAAACAGTTCCTCTGACATGTCCTCCTTCTTCCTTAACCAAGGTTTTCCACCCACGGTCGCTGACAGGGCCCTCAACCGTGTCCGGCCCATCTCCCGCACATCCGCCCTCACGCCTTCTCCTCCCTCCCAGAAACATGATAGGGTCCCCCTTGTCCTCACTTATCACCCCACCAGCCTCCACATTCAAAGGATCATCCTCCGCCAATTCCAGCATGATGCCATCACCAAACACATCTTCCCTTCACCCACCCGGCGGCATTCCGTAGGGATCGTTCCCTCCAGGACACCCTGGTCCACTCCTCCATCACCCCCTACTCCTCAACCCCTACCTATGGCACCTCCCCTTGCCCACGCAAAAGATGCAACACCTGCCCCTTCACTTCCTCTCTCCTCAACATCCAAGGGCCCAAACACTCCTTTCAAGTGAAGCAGCATTTCACTTGCATTTCCCCCAACTTAGTCTACTGCATTCGTTGCTCCCAATGCGGTCTCCTCTACATTGGAGACACCAAACGTAAACTGGGTGACCGCTTTGCAGAACATCTGTGGTCTGTCCGTAAGAAAGACCCAAACCTCCCCGTCGCTTGCCATTTTAACACTCCACCCTGCTCTCTTGCCCACATGTCTGTGCTTGGTTTGCTGGATTGTTCCAGTGAAGCCCAATGCAAACTGGAGGAACAGCACCTCATCTTCTGACTAGGCACTTTACAGCCTTCCAGACTGAATATTGAATTCAACAACTTTAGATCTTGAACTCCCTCCTCCATCCCCACCCCCTTTCTGTTTCTTCCCCCTTCCTTTTGTTTTTTCCAATAATTTATGTAGATTTTTCTTTTCCCACCTATTTCCATTATTTTTAAATCTTTTATGCCCTGCTAGTCTTTCCACCCCACTCCCACTAGAGCTGTACCTTGAGTGCCCTGCCATTCTTAATTAGCACATTCATTTAGATATCACCACCTTTAACACCTCTTTGTTCTTTTGTCTGTGACATCTTTTGATCAGTTTGCTTGTCCCTACAACCACACCCACACCCCCCCCACCTTAAACCAGCTTATATTTCACCCCTCTCCTAATATTCACTCAGTTCTCTTGAAGGGTCATGAGGACTCGAAACGTCAACTCTATTCTTCTCCGCTGATGCTGCCGGACCTGCTGAGTTTTTCCAGGTAATTCTGTTTTTGTTTTGGATTTCCAGCATCTGCAGTTTTTTGTTTTTACCTTATTAGAAAGATAATCCAATGTAAGGTTGCATTACTTTGTGGGAACAGGTGTCTTCAAACTGTAGAAATCTCATTTGTATAACTGTGAGATCTCTGCAATTCCAAGCCACATCCTGATGCATTACTATCTTCTATTCAAGCGTTTCAACCTTTTCTTGGCAGAGACTGGAACTAGAAGAACGTCAGAGACATTTATATCATGTTCATGCAGCTGCCTTAGGAACATATAAACCAAGAGAATAAGTAGTAAAATCTAAGTGCAGCAGTGAGAGTTTAAAAACTGAATCAAATGAATATTATGTTACTTCTGTGCAATTTATAAACTGAAACTCAATGCAGCTTTAGTTTGCTGTTTTAAAATTTACCTTTTTAGGATAAAGTTGCTAAAGTACACACCAGAATTTTGAAAAGTATAGCAGAAATGTCTGAAGTTACCGCTACATATAGTTTAACTATAACTATTTTCCTTTAGTAACAGATTGATTTATCAAAAATTAAACTTATATTTTGCAAGTTGCTGGAATATATTAACATTTTTCCAAAAGCTTGAAACATTGAATCAAAGTATAAAATCAACTGCATTTTATACTCACTTGTGGTTGTGCTAGTCCCAATAGTGTTGATTGTTGTAGGTACAGACGTAGAAGAATAAAGTGGCAAATGTCCATTCTCACAAGCCTGGTTTTTATCTGGCCAGTTAGAAGCAGACACACAGATCCCAGAATCACGTAGACTCTGCCAACCATTGAGCTTGTCATCAGAGTTCTGTCTTTGGTGATAATAAAGAGTTTGCCCATAATCCATCGAATCTGGACGTCCTCTGCTCTGGTTTCCATAATTAGAGGTGCGATCCTCTAAATGGTTGAGCCACATGGCTAGTGCATTTCTGTCCTCCAGTGAGGTGGCTGGATGGATCAAAGCATAGGATAAGAGTTGTCTGCTCTCCTCAATATGCTGATTGTTCTCAATTGAATGAGCCAAGATTTTAGGTAAAAGTTTCATGTACTCCATTTTTGCATCAATATTTCCTGGCTTCAGTAAGGGGAGATGGGTCAGCAACAGCATCATTACTTTGTCCTTGGATTCTTGATGCCACTGGTTAATGAATGCTGCAAAAATGTTAAAGCATGAAAAAATTAATTATTTGGATTGGGTTAGAAACTCGAAACTATCAACCAAGGTAAACTTGTACATCTGATAATGATGACAAGTGAGTGAATGACACTAAAATCACTCAAATAGAATTCAAGGTGCCCTTTTTATCAAGCATTACAATGTCTTCTTCCTATCTTACCATTAAGTACTGTATCGTAAACAAAGAATGAACAAAGTCTTGATAGATAACTTGCATTCCAGAAATGCATTGGCATGATGATAGCAAAGTTGGATATGGGCTGGTAGTTGCATCCTAAGGTAGCAGTTCTCAACCATTCACTTCTGAGGCCCCACTCCCTGTTATCAAAATTCCAAGGACCCCAAAGTACAAAAGCTTTAGCTATGTAATAATCAGCTATACAATGAAATGTATGCTTACTATTTCTGCTTTACTTAAATGTGAAACTTGTTGGTAATGAGCAAGAATTCTCAAACCAACAGTAAATACCAATTAGATGGCTTCCTATCCCAATTGAAGTGCGTTCTTTTTAAAAAAAAAGTCTTCCATTGCACATATACTAACATTGAAGTAACATATAATGTTGCCATAAGGCGGAAGTGGTTTTAGGAAACTACTTCAGATGACTGACACCCTCACAGCTGGTACCTTCACTGCTCTCCACTCTGGATGATTGGTCATGTGACAGTCACTATGCAGTTGAACTCATGTTGAGACCTAAGTGCCTTTAGTAGTATTAAATGCCTTTTCATGTGTTCAAAGTGCTTCACAAGAATGAATCACCTTAAGAATATAGTGATCTTATGGAGATAGGTAACAAACTCAGACAAAAGTAGACACTTCTTCCAGAAAGTAAACAGTTAATCTAAGGATAAAAGTTTTCTTATTTTTGATGGACCCCAGTTAGGAATCCCTATCTCAATGTTCACTTGGCACTAACTTGAAATTACACACCAGTAGAATTAAGGCATAAAAAAGATATTTTGAATGTAAACAACGCCAATGGCAATACCGATGGGAACGGTGACATAGTGGTAATGTTACTGGAAGAGCAATTGAGGGGCTTGGATTAACGCTCAGGAGGCACGAGTTCAAATACCACTAAGACAGCTGGGGGAACCTAACCTTAGTTAATTCAGGAAACTACTGCATTGTTGTAAAACCCAATCTCGCTCACTAATATCCTACAGGGAAAGAAGTCTGCCATCCTTACCCGGTCTGGCCTGCAAGTAACTCCAGACCCACAGCAATGTGGTTGACTCTCATCCAAAATGGCCCAGCAAGACACTCAGTTGAATCAAACCACTACAGAAAAGTTGAAGAATAATAGAACTGGGCAGATGTCCCAACATTAAGCTCTACAAATGACAAAAAGCACACTCTAACCAGTTGACCCTGCAAAGTTCTCCTCGCTAACATTTGGGAACTTATGCCAAAAATTTGAAGAGCTGTCTCACACACTAGTCAAGCAACAGCCAGGACGTCATCCTCCTAAAATCAACCCTTACTGCCAATATACCAGACTCCTTCATTACCTCATTGGTTATGTCCTGTCCCACCATCAGGACAGACTCACTAGAGGTGGTGCCATGGGGATATGCAGTCAGGAGGGACTGACCCTGGGAGCCCTCATCATTGTAACTGGTCCCCAAGGCCACAGGCAAAACATGGGCAAGGCACCTTCTGCTGATTACCACCTATGTCCCCTCCCTGGTTGATGACTCCGTAATCCTCCATGTCGAACATTATTTGGAAGACAGAGGACAGCGAGAGTACAGAATGTACTCTGGGTGGGGGCTTCAACAGTGGTTCGGTAAAAACACAAGTGACTGATTTGGTCAAGTCCTAAGGACATATCTGTCAGACTGGGCTTACAGCAGGTGGAGCACACCAAACCAGGGAAAAACCTATTTGACCTTATCCTCAGCAATCTACCTGCATCTGTCCATGATTGGATTGTAGGAGTGACCATAACATGGTCCTTGTGGAGATAGAGTCCTGTCTTCACACTGAAGACACTTTCCATCATGTTGTGCAGCACTATCACCTGAAGATCGATTCAGAATAGATCTAGCATTTTAATTCTGGGTATCCAACTGGTGCTTTGAGCCATTAGATGCAGCAAGATTGTACTCAACCACAGCTGTAACCTCATGGACAAAGATATCCTTCACTCTACCATCACCATCAAGTCAGGGGGCCAACCCTGGTTTAGCATGGGAGAACAGGTCGGGAGCAGTACCAGGCATACCTAAAAATGAGGTGTCAACCTGGTGAAGTTAAAAGACAGGACCACATGCATGCTTAACGTCTCTCTTAATAGCATGCTACTTTGCTAAGTGATTGCACAAACAACAGGTCTGACGAAAGCTCTGAAGCCCTGCCATATGCAGTCGTAAATGGTGGAGGAAAATTAAACAACTAACTGGAGGAGGAGGTTCCACAAAACACTCCCATTCTCAATTATGGGAGATCCCAACATGCTGCTCCAGTTCAGCTACAACACTGGCATCTACCTGATAATGTAGAAAATTGCCCAGATAGGCCCTGTCTACATAAAGAAGGACAAATCCAAGCCAGCCAATTGTCACACCCATTGGTCTACTCTCAGTCATCAGCAAAGTGATGGAAGGTGTCATCAACAGCGCTGTCAAGTGGCACTTACTCAGCTACAACCTGTTCACCAATGCTCAGTTTGAGTTCTGCCAGGGCCAATTGGCTCCAAACCTCATTAGAACTGCAATCCAAACATGGACAAAACAACAGAATTTCAGAGGCAAGGTGAAAATGACTGCCTTTGACATCAAGGCAGCATTTGACTGAGTGTAACATCAAGGAGCTCTAGCAAAAATGAAGTTAATGAAATTCAGAGGGAAAACACTCCTCTGGTTAGCCTCCAGCAGTCACAATAGTCTTCCTTTGTGCTGGGTATGATTCCAATCATAGCCCTGGATATCACTGCAGAAGTTCCTCAGCACAGTTTCCTAGGGCCAATCATTTTCAGCTGAATGAATATTGTGGCTACACTGTGACTGCAAGAGCAGGTCAGAGTCTGGGAACTCTGCAAGTAACTCACCTCCTGACTCCCCAAATCTTATCCAACAAAGCGGCATGATACAATTCTCTCTACTTGCCTGAATAAACGTAACTCCAACACTCATGAAACTCGACACCATCCAGGACAAAAGCCCATTTGATTAGCACCCCTACCACCACCTTAAATATTCACTCTCTCCACCACAGGCACACAGTGGCAGCAGCATCACTACAAGATGCACTGCAGCAACTCAAAGACTCCTTCAACAGCATCTATCAAACTTGCATCTTCTATCACCTAGAAAGACAAGGGCAGCAGATGCATGGGAACACCACTTCGTTGCCAAGTCAAAATGCTACAAGTCCCTTGCTAAGAGCACAGTGGGAGTACTTACACCACCTGGATTGCAGTGGTTCAAGGCGACAGCTCACCATCACTTTCTCAAGGGCAATTAGAGATGGATAATAAATGCTGGCCTTGCCATTAATGCTTACATCCCATGAACAAATAAAACATTTAAGGTAAGAAAATCCATGAAATTTAAGTGAGAACATTATTCACTTTAAGAAATCAGAATTCCCCAAATTCATTGCAGTAAAAAAAAAATCAGTGAACTTGGGCTGTATTACAAAGTTCAGAAAGTTAAAGAAACTAAGGTGATAAGACAACAAGAGATGGTTCAGAAAATACTCAGCAGGTCTGGCAATCTCTGTGAAGAGAGTGCACATTTCAGGTCGATGATCCTTTATTAAAAACATTAACGTTGTTTCTCTTCCCACTAATGCTACCAGACCTGCTGAGTATTTCCAACATCTGCTGCATATTGTTTTAAAAAGTAGTGCATTCAATTTCAAAACTTTATTATTTTATAATGCCTGTGAAGCGCTTTGGGGCATTTTATTTAAAGGTGCTTACAAATACAAGTTGTTGCTCCTGCTGTTTAAATTTAGCTAATGGAATCATATGTTTCATTATGACTCTTAACATGACTGCACAATTTGGTGAAATTTTTTTTAAAACTAAAAGTTAAACTTGGGAGATGTAACTGAAAATAAAATGGTATTTTGAAAAAAAATTACCTTTAATATAACCAATTAATTTTTTTAAATTTGCAATCGTCCACATTGGTACACAACAAAAACTATCCCAAGTTCCATAAAGGAAGCATAATAAAAGCATTACTTTATTTTTTCTTCTCCTTTCTATGCTTCACAGTAGTGTCAGCTTTCTATCTAGCAACATCCTAAAGTACCATAATTGAAATCAAGAACAGTATGCAGAATTGCAAATGCAAACATGCACCCATTCTGCTACACCACATTGCTTTGGGATTACTGTTGAATTACAATCTCTCAAAAAAAGATACATTGATGGGAAACCAAATGATACAGATTACATTTATGGAATTGATTTAGATACCTTTAAATGCATACGCAAATAAAGATCCAATTATATCAAAAACGTAAGGTTACCTATGCAATTTGCATGGCAGAATTTAGGTGTGTTGACGAACATGGTATTCAGCTGCATGTTTTCATAGTACATAATCAGGTATAACGCCATACTAATTATAGTCAAGCAAACTTTGGATTAACTGACAACCCTACTGAGTTGAAATGTTCAGGCAAGAAAGTTAGAATGATTTCTCTCAGAGGATTGCAGTTGAACCTTTCAACAAGGATCAAAAGAAGTTACAGTCTACTAATCCAAGAGACAATGAAGAGTCTAATATAAAGGCAAAATACTGCGGATGCCGGAAATCTAAAACAAACAAAAACAGGGCCCTTAACCGTGTCCAACCCATCTCCCGTGTCTCTGCCCTCGCACCTTCCTCTCCCTCCCAGATCCATGATAGGTTCCCCCTTATCCTTACTTTTCACCCTACTAGCCTCTGCATTCAAAGGATCATCCTCTGCCATTTCCGTCAACTCCAGCATGAAGCCACCACCAAACACATCTTCCCATCAACTTCCCTGTCGGCATTCCATAGGGACCATTCCCTCCGAGATACCCTGGTCCACTCCTCCATCACATCACCCCCAATACCTCAACCTCCTCCCACGGCAACTTCCCATGCAATCACAGATGGTGTAACACCTGCCCCTTTACTTCCCCCCTCCTCACTATCCAAGGGCCCAAACACTCCTTTCAAGTGCACTTGCACTTCCTTCAATTTGATGTACTGCATTCGCTGCTCCCAATGCAGTCTCCTCTTTGTTGGAGAGGCCAAACGCAGACTGGGTGACCACTGTGTGGAACACCTTCGGTCTGTCCGCAAGAATGACCCAGACCTTCCTGTCACTTGCCATTTCAACACACCACTCTGCACTCATGCCCACATGGCGTCCAACCTTGGCCTGCTGCAATGTTCTAAGTGAAGCTCAAAGCAAACTGGAGGAACAGCACCTCATCTTCCGATTAGACACTTTACAGCCTTCCGGAATTAATGTTAAGTTCAACAACTTCAGACCATGAACTCTTTCCTCCATCCCACCCTGTTTTGATCCTCCCCCGTTTTTCTGCATTTGTTTTTATTTTTTAATTTTAATTTATTTCTTTCCCACTTATTTTTAAAATTTATTTGCATTTTTATTCATTGTTTTATCCTTAGCTTTCAGCCTTTTCGATCTTTTTTCTCACCACCGCCCCCCCAGCCCACCACTACTAGGGCCATCTGTCACTTTCCAGGGTGCTTACCCTGATCCTGTCATTATCACATTTTGCTTTCCACTCTTAACGTCACCATTAGCACCTCCTTTAGCCAGTATCACCACTATTAACAACCCCTTGACCTTTTGTTTATGACAGCTTTCATAATCTCTCCTTTGCCTCCACCTACTGCTGGCCTTCTATCCAGCCCATGCTGCCAGACCTGCTGAGCTTTTCCAGGTAATTCTGTTTTTGTTTCTACCCAGCTTCACCTGTTCCACCTCCCTTAAACAGTATATATTTCACTGCATTTCTACCTCCTTTTAGCTCTGAAGAAGAGTCATGCGGACTCAAAATATTAACTCTGTCTTTCTGTCCACAGATGCTGTCAGACCTGAAGAGTCTAATATAGTTTTGATAATTTCCAGGGAAAACTGGCTTCCCAAAGATTCATTAATTTGGATGCTCCAAGAGTTATACTTAAAGGAAAATTCTCATTAACCATCACAAATAGGCAAAGGCAAAATACTGTTTGTGAAATGTGAGACACAAAGAGAAAGTGCTAGAGATACTCAAAAGGTCAGGCAGCATCTGTAAACGTGTTGTTAGTGTGTACCCCAAAAGGGAATTTTTCCAATAAATTATAAAGATTTTCCTTTTCCCACCTATTTCCATTATTAAAAAAGAAAACCCACTAGAGCTATACCTCGAGTGCCCTACCATCCATTCTTAATTAGCACATTCGTTTAGATAATATCACCAACTTTAACTTTAACACCTATGTGTTCTATTGTACTATTGTCGTTGACATCTTTTGATGATCTGCTTCTATCACTGCTTGTTTGTCCCTACAACCACACCAACCCCCTCCACCTCTCTGTCTCTCTATCTCTCCGCCCCCCACACACACACCTTAAACCAGCTTATATTTCAGCTCTTTCCTGGACTCGAACTCAAGTTCTGTCGAAGGGTCATGGGGACTCGAAACGTCAACTCTTTTCTTCTCCGCCGATGCTGCCAGACCTGCTGAGTTTTTCCAGGTAATTCTGTTTTTGTTTTGGATTTCCAGCATCCGCAGTTTTTTTGTTTTTATATTATTAATGCTGTCCTTAAACTTGGTGTCCAATTACCCATGACTGCCAGAAGGCTGACATGTACAGCTGTGGCTGTCTTCAGTCACAATCTTCCAGCATATGACAACAATCACCAAATGATCTGTTTTGGCAAGTAATGCTCTTAAATAAATAGCTGAAATTCCTAAATATAATTCCCCACACCAAAGATATGATAAAGTCTGTGTTAATTGAAACAAAATTACCTAGTTGCTAGTTTTTAGGATAAGTAGAGGGGAGAAATTTAAGAACTTTGCAGTGGCATTGTTGAATGAATGTTGATTCAACAGAGCAGACTAGTGAGAAAAAACTCAGAGGATTAATACCTACCTACTGATTCCACTATATCTAGTGACCACATTTTAAACTGAAGCCTTTGATAGCTCAAATAGCCAATAATATTATGTTGGGGTCATACGGAGTGAGGCCTGGTCTCCAAAATATAAACACATCATTAGCTTGGCAACTGGAAATGCAATTTATTTGGTACATCACTTTGAAAATAGCTCCATATCTTAACATTTTTTTAATGCCATTTGTGATAATAGATCTTGTACCTAACCTTTACTCAATGTAGGCAACTTGCATTCAGTATGTGCCACTCTAAAGTGGTCACAATGAATGATACAGATGAGTTGGCCCAGACACATCGGTTTCCAAAAGGTGCAAGTTTGACAAATGTAGCTTGCATAGCCATCATTTATTTGTAATCCTAAACAAGTGTAAGACCACCCCACACCCACTGTGGCCATGTCTAGTTCTTTCACTGCAAAAATAAAGACAGTTCAAGATTAGAGAGATCATTTGAGGTGATTCAACCTTTTCCATTTCAGAATAAACTTGTTGAAAAGGAGCCGTGTCTCTGAAGTAAAATCTACTCTCATTAGGCAGTGTCTTTCGAATCGTAACCACTTATTGCATAAAAAAGGTTTTCCTCATGTCACCTCTGGTTATTTTGCCAATCACTTGAAATCTGTGCCCTCTTACAGCTATTAGAACATTTTCTCTATTTATTCTATCTAAACTCAATCTTAAGCACCCCAAATGGTCTCCTTTTGTGCTGTACCATTCACTGACTCTATGATGCAACTTTGAAAAAGAAACCAACAGCACCAAAGTATTTAAAAATCAGCACAATCAATCAGCGGCAGCAAGTGCAGAATCTTGCCAAGTCAGCCATTCTTTTTGGTGACTGTAATTATTTGTTACATTCTTTGTGCCATGCTGATAAAAATTTTTGCATAGCAGCCTATTTTTAAATATTAAGAGGAAAATATTTTTGCACATATGAAAATGAAAACCTTAAAAAAAAGTCTGAAGAAAAAGAAACAATGATGCTTCAGATTTATTCATGCAATTAAAACATTACTTTTTGTATACTGTCTCTTAACATTAGAAAACATCGGAAGGCACTATACTGAAGTGCAAGATCATTTAAAAATTAACATGGAACCAAAGGAGAAGAATTTTGGACAGGTGGCCAAAAGCTTGGTTAAAGAGGCAAGTTTTAAGCAGCGTCTTAAAGGAAGAGAAAGAGATGGAAAAAATCTAGGAGAGAATTCCAGAGCTTGGCTCCCAGATGATTGAAAGCATGGCCTCCAAAAGGTGGTACGAAGGAAGTAGGAGAGGCACTACGTAAAAGTTGGAAGGTGCATAGGGTCCTGTAGGTTTAGGAGGCTAGAGATAGAACAGGGCAGAACTAGGCCATGGATAAGAATTTTTTAAATTGAAGTGCCAGTGGAAAGGGAGCCAGTGTGCATCAGCAGCCCACAGGGAGTGGAAAGGGACCCAATATACATCAGCAAGCACAGGACTTGGTGCAAGTTAGGATATGGGCAGCAGAGCTTTGGGTGAACTCAGGCTTATGGAAGATGGTGCTGAGCTTTGGAATAGTCAAGTATAGAGGTAAGTAAAGCATGGATGAGGGTTTCGGCAGTAGATAAGCTGAAGTTGGTGGAAATAGGTGGTGTCACACAGTTATAAGCAAGTGGTTTTTGTCTGGGAGTGGATATGTGAATAGCAAGCTCTGCTAAGGGTCAAACAGGAGGAAGATGAGCTTTCATACTGATTTAGTCTGAGATGGTGACCAGAGAGGAACACCGAATCAGTAGCAAGGGAATGGAGTTTGAGACAAAGCAAAAAACAATGGTGTCAGTCTTTCCAATGTTTAACTAGAGGAAATTGCAGATCATCCAGGACTGGATGCTGGACAAGTAGTCTAACAAGAGCTACAGTATGCACATTGTGAGGTGTTTATAATAACTTAAAAAACATGTTTCCCTATTTTTTTTGAGAAAATCCACATTGAAATAGTTTCTTCCAGAGGAATGGATGCCTGCTGATTTGTCTGTTTATGTATTGGTGACAGTTATGAATTTTTATAAATTTAGGGTATAGGGAATCTGTACCAATAGTCATGTCCTAAAAATGGCTAAACATTACAAAGTAAAACCTAGTTATGCATTTTTATTAAACTAGCATCTCAGCATTAATCTATTTAAAAAGTAATTTAACCTCACTGACATCCAGTCAGACCAGTGCTTAAATAACAAAGGGGTGATCTAAACTCCCAAGGCACTAGTAAAGGCATGCCTTAACTTAGCACTAAAAACCATAAAGATTAGAAGGTCTCAGGTCCATTTTCAACACATCGCTCTTGCGTTAGTTCAATTGCTGCTGAAATTCTCGACCGTGCTTTTGTTACTTCTAGATTTGACTGTTGCAACACACTTGCGGTTGGCCTCCCATCTTCCAATGTTCATAAACCAATCAGCCAAAACTCTGCTGCCCATATCTTAACTCACTAAGTCCTGTTCACCCTTTGGCTACCCTCACTGACCTACACTGGCTTTCAGTCAATATGCTTAGATATTGAAATCCTCTTCCTTGTTTTCAAACCCTTTTATGACCTTGCACTTTCTCCTACAGCCCCACAATCCTCAGAGATACTTGCACTCATTCAATTCGGGTCCCTTGAACACTCCTGGTTTTAAACCGCTCCACCATTTGTGAGCATGCCTTCAGCTGCCAATAAATTCTGATATAAAAGCAAAATACTGCAGATGCTGGAAATCTGAAATAAAAACAAGAAAAGCTGGAAAAACTCAGCAGGTCTGACAGCATCTGTGGAGAGAGAAAAACAGTTAATGGTTCGAGTCTGTGTGACAGTTCTTCAGAGCTTGCTACAGACCTTTCAAGCTCTGAAGGATCAAATGGACTCGAAACGTTAACACTGTTTCTCTCTCCACAGATGCTGTTGGACCAGCTGAGTTTTTCTAGCTTTTTCTGTTTTTATTATCCTAAACTCTGAAACTGCCTCACCTAAACTTTTCTGCCACTATTTTCCTTTAAGATGATCAAGCTTTTTGTGATCTGCCCAAACATGGTCTTGTGCAGCTTAGTGTCAATTTTGTTTTGGTACTATAGAATTAGAAAGTACATCATAGAAGCAGGCCCAACAGACTCAAATGGTCTTTGCCAATCTTTATGTGCCACTTGAGCCTCCTCCCATCCATCATCTATCAGCATAACTGCCTTTTCCCTCATATGCTCACCTAACCTCCCCTTAGCTACACCCATACTATTTGCCTTGACCCAGAGAGTGATGAGAATGGGGAACGTGCTATCATGGGGAATGTTTAAGTTTATTCTGAACTCTTTATTTAGTTTATTAGTGACTATTTTTAATATTGATGGCTTCTAGCTTTGGTCTTCCCACTGCCTACCCCAACAAGTGGAAACACTGGCTGGGATTTAACACGGGCGACGGGGATCATGTCCACTGGTTGGTGAATCAGTGGGAACCCACATCGCTTTCGTGGCAGAGACCTGACAAAATTAAGTGCCCATCAGACTCTTAACTGACCTGTGTCAGGCTTTCCCTAGGATTTAGGACCCCCAGGGCAGAAATCCAAGCTTCCAAGAGCTGCCAGCCAATCTAAGAGGGTTACCAGAGAGGTGGGGATAGGGGGTATGGAGGCAAAGGCGACTGGGTGGCTTTCAACAGCCTTCCCTTCCTGATGTCAGGCAACTGAATCCCTGTGAACAAGGGACCTTCCCCAACTGCCCTCCGAGGCCACAGGCAATCCAATAGGATTTGCCAAGCAGCCTTTAGAAGGTATGGGGAACTCCCAATTAATTCCTGAGCTACCACTAAATTCCAATGGACGTAGGGCTTATTGGTGTCAAGTGACTCACTGATGAGCCTAATTGACATCCTGCCACGAGTGGGGGAGTTGTGTGCATCGGCTCCATCCCACCTTTGACTTAATCATGGAATGTTTTCCCACCATGATTGATGTGTGGTCTGCTACGCAATTTAGAGGACCCATCCACCATATTTCGTGCCATGGCAGGCTGCATTAAATTCCACCCACTGTGTCTACTTTATCAAAGACCTGCATAATTTTAAAGAATTAATTTAGGTCATCCCTCAACCTTCTCTTTCAAGTGGTAAGACAGCCAGCTTATTTGTCAACATATCATCAGATTTCTAATGTTCTTCCTTGTGAATCTTCTTGCAACCACACCAGTGCTTCTGTATCCTTTTTATAATATGGTGGCCAGAATTGTACACTACTCCAAATGCAGTTTGGCCTAGATGCGATACAAGTTTAAAATAATTTTTCCACTTTTCAGTTTTTCTCCTCTAAAAATAACTAGTATGTACTTTGCATTTTTTTTTAAATGGCCTCATTAACATGCAAATTGTGTATTTGTTATTTGTAATCCCAGATTCCTTTATTCCTCCATCCAACTTAGATTATTTTCCAAGTAATATGTGACAACCTCATTTTCCTTACCAAAATATAGTACTTCATTTTCACCTTTGTTGAATTTCATTTGCCAATAATATGTCCATGCTGCAATTTTATTAATATATTCTTGTAATTTGCTGCAATCCTCCTCAGTACTGATTAGCCCTCCCAGTATGGTGTCATCTGCAAATGTAGAAATTACATTTTGATTCCAAAGTCTAAGTCAGTTATATAATTGTGAACAGTGATTCCAGTACTGGAGCCTTTGTGGGACCTCACTTTCCAGCATCTGCCATATTAAATAGCTAACCTCTGCCTTCTGGTCTTGCAACTAACTAGCTATCCAACAATTCTGATACTCTCTCTCCACTCCATATGCTCTGACCTTATTCATTAATCTATTAGGTGGCATCTTCCTAAAGGCCTTTAAAAATCTAGATAAATTGTAACAATCGCATTACCCTTGTCGATTCTCAGTCATCTCTTCAAAGAATTCCATAAGGTTGGTCTAACAGGGTCTTCTCTTGGGTGGCTTTAGATATTTTTTCACTTTCTCCTTTAATTGGGATTTGATTATTTTTCTTACTACTGATGTTAAGCTGACTGATCTGTAGTTCTCCAAACAAGTTGTCTCCCTTATATATAGAAATAATAGCAGCCCAGATTTTGCAGTCAGTGGTGAAGCAACGGAACTAATCACTAACCTCAAAGATAGCTGTGCATGATGATCTAGCAATAACTGCAGCACAGACTTCCCCCTTCCTGACATCAACTTGAATCTCGTGCTATGTCAAAGGAACTCCATACATCCAACAATAGGGTCATCAAGCAGGGTAAGCCACCATCACATTGAAGTATTCTCAGACAGCAAGCCAAACATGTAAAATGCATTAAATTTTGTTTTTCAAATTTTGCTAAGAGCAAAGTAAGTGCTTGGGACACAATCACAAGATGAAAGGTAATTGAAATATGAAGCAAATTTTTAAAAACTTTAAAACCTAGATTTATCACAATTGAGAATTTGACACTCAACAAATATAACATTAGATTTTTTTTATGGTCAGTGAGGCAGTTCAGCAGTATCATGAGCTTAGTATGCCATTAAAAACCTCGTTGCACCTTATTAAACTTTTGCCAGGGTTTTCAAGGATTTGAAGTCTGAGGGTGGTGGAGGGGACAAGGACTCCAAGCAGCACACCCTATTGGGAAATGTGGAATCATTGACAGCAACTTCAGCATTTAACTGCACATTCCAGGAGGTTCTGTTAGTTTCAAAGGAGTAATGATGGAGAATGCTGACAGTTTTGCTACCATTACCACCACAAAATCCAAACCAACGTTTGTTGCCTGCCAGTCCTCTGGGATGACATCTTTTTTTAAATGAGTTGTTAAACGTGTAATAGTGCCTTTTCTATTTCTTCGCCAGATTCTTTTAAAAGACATGGATGTATATTATGCAGACTGGGGGCTTTATCCTCCAAGTTTGATTAGTTTGTTTAATATTGCTCCTCTTTATTTTAAATGTGGTTATAATATTTTTAATCCTATCTTCCAATGAAATATCTAACTGATCGGTTTCCTTGTAAATACTGAAGCAAAGTAATTATTTAATATTTCTGTCATTTCACTATCGTTGCCTTGATTTAATCCTAGCTCTCTCTTAGTGAGCCTATTTCAATCCCAACTTGCTTTATTTTTAATGTGCCTGTAGATTTTTTCCACTATTTTGTTTTATATTCCCTGATAATTCAATTATATAGTTCCTCTTCACCAATCCTAAATTTTCTTTGGCTTCTCTCCCAACCTCTTGGCATTCTCTCCATTACAATCCAGATAGGGACCAGTAACTTTTTGCTTGAAGTAGACAACATTTGAAATCCCACTTACCCACTAGGGGAATAAAGCCACAAGATTCCATGGTTTTAAACAAACAAAATAAACTTTATTGCACAAAGTCAGAAAAGTAAAACAACCTGCAAAATCTATCTTATACTCTAACATTCAGAATTAACATGAAGTAAATATGAATTAACAGGTAAACTGTGGTTGAACACCCCACACTGCACATTAAATGGCAGATGCAACCAAGACATATTCAAAGGATTTCTCAGCAACCCACCTAGATGTCAGTGACCATTACAAATTACAAAGCCTCATTAAAACTCTGTCTACGTGACAAAGGATTTAAATTCTTACTTTGAAGATTTAACCTCTTGAATTCCCTCTAAAGCCACTCCAATTTGGACTGCCTCAACTACTGCTCACCTCCTGATAGTTCAATCTCCTCCCCTGAGACTGCATTCTACAAGGATTCACAATGCTGCACTCATGCCTCCAATTGCAGGCACACTTCCAACTTTTCCACAAGCTCCTAGCTTCATTATGCTAGCACTGCCCCTGGGTTTTTCTGAACTCCAGACTCTCGGCTACACTGAGCTATAAATGGCTCCCAGGACTTCTGTGAGCCCGTACTGCCTGGAGCCTGTTAAGAGCAGCACCTTTTTAGTATCACCTCGTCCCCTGCTGCAGAACACAGAAATAAATTTAAACCAGTGCACTTTAAGTTCCACCCATCTCCATGGTGACATAGCCTTTCAGAGTTTAATGAATGCTTTTAAACTAATTCAGCTCTAACTCCCAAAACAAAACATCTCTCCAGACTGCACTTCTCTGCAACCAGCATAGACATCACATCACCAACCAAGTAAGCCCGCCTGCTGTTTATGGCTCCATCTCTTCTACTCTGACCCAAGTGAAAAAACATGGGTAACTTTCTCAACTGCGATTTTCTTTTAAGTGTTCTGACAATCTCCAAAAGCCAGCATTCCAGCCACTCCACCTTCATAACAAATTTCCCAGAATCAACCACCTCCAAAACATCAACATGAACTAGACATTCATAACATCTCTCATCATGCTCTCTCCTGCTGTCCATCTAGTTCATTCTTACACTCAATTCTTTCCCTTGTCTTTATTCGTCCATGGTGTCTCATTAATGCCTAGTTTGCTCTTTTATTTTAAACAGAATTTATTTTTCCTGGACTCTGTTGAAAAGTGTCTTAAATGTTTTCCATCGTTGGACTACATTGATTGCAAATATTCTTATTAGATTTATTTTTTCCAAGTTATATTCTCAACTCCTGAAAATCAACGTTTCTCTGATCTGTTAACCTGGTTCTGGTATTACTTATGTCCTTCTCAATTATTATGCTAAAATGTACACTATTGTCACTATTGTTTAGATGTAGCTCACATAACACTCCTGTGAAATGCTTTGGGATATTTCACTACAACAAAAGAGCTATATTAATACCATTGGTTGCTGCTGAAACTCTTTAGCAAGTAAAAAAAACTTGCAGTCACAAAGCACCTCTCATGACCAAGAGATTTCCCAAATCATTTTATTGCCAATGAGGTATGTTTGAAGTGTAATAAGTTATAATGAAGGAAATGTTGCAGCCAATTACAGCAATGTGACAACAATCAGATCATTTGCTCTTTTGTGATGCAGATTGAGGGATAAATATTGGCCAGGGCATTGAGGATAACTCCACTGCTCTTCTTCGACATAGTGCCATGGGATCTTTTACACCTACCTGGGAGTATGGATGGGGCCTCAGTTTAACATCCCATACGAAAGATGGTATCTCTGAAAGTGCAACACTCCCACCATACAGCGTAGATTTTGTGCTCAAGTCCTGGAGTGGGACTTAAACCCACAACCTTCTGTCTGAGAGGCAAGAATGTTACCCACTGAGCTACAGCATGCAGGTGAAATCTACAGACCAACTCAGATTTGTGAGGAAGAGGATAAAGTATGCCATCACTTAAGGTGGAAACCTAGCATCATATTTTCAAAGATCAGAGCCAGAGAAATACAGACACCTGCTATCCATCATAGGATCCCTTCAAGGATCTTCCCTAAGAGATGCTCTTCACCATCAGTGGGAAAAAAACAGCGCTTCTCACTAGTTTACTCGACAAGATACAATCACATGGCAATATAATACACTGGATTAAGAAATTGGCTCCAATCCATTGTAGTGAATGGTTGGGGACCTCTGAGGAGGCAGATTACTAGTGGTGTCCCAAAGGGATCGATATTAGAAGCCAGTACTTTCTACTATTTCCATTAAGGGCCCTGACTACGATACTGAGAGTATGGTTAGCATTTTTCCAAGAGGGTGCAAAAATGCAACTGCCAAGACTTCAGGAGTATAGACTTCTGAAAGGTTTCAATGCTTTGTTAACCTAGACAAATGCAATGTGGTGCAGGACCAAGGCACAATTAACTATCATTTACCAGGAACTAAAATCAAGTCAGAAGAGAGGGAAAAAAAGATCTAGGTGACAGAGATGCCAAAGCAAACAGTGCAGTGGCTTGCATTAAGAACCATTTAACAGAATTAAAAGGACATCAGTGCCATTATAGAGATCTTTGATCAGACCACATCTAGAATGAGTGTTCAATTTTGTTCCCACAGAACCATGGAACAGTTATGGTGCAGAAAGGGGCCATTCAGCCCACCATGTCTGCGCCAGCCAAGAAGAGAAAAAAGAAACTAACCACTCATTTTAATCCCACTTTCTGGATCCGTAGCATCGCAGGTTACAGCACTTCAGATGCAGATCCAGGTACCTTTTAAATGAGTTGAGCATTTCAGCCTCAACCACCAATTCAGGCAATGAATTCAAGACGCCCACCAGCCGCTGGGTGAAACAGCTTTTCCTCATGTCCCCTCTAATTCTTTTACCAATCACCTTAAATCTATGCCCCCTGGTAATTGATCCCTTAGCTAAGGCAAGCAAGTATTTCCTGTCTACCCTATCTAGGCCCCTCAATTTTGTACACCTCAATTACATCACCCTTTAGCCTCCTCTATTCTAAGGAAAACAACCCTAGCCTATCCAATCTCTCCTCATAGATGCAACTTTCAGCCTTGGCAACATTCTTGTAAATCTCCTCTCCACTCTCTCCAGAGCAATTATGTCCTTCCTGCAATGTGGTGACCAGAGCTGTACAAAAAATTCCAGCTGTGGCATAACGAGCATTTTATACAGTTCCATCATTATATCCCTGCTTTTGTACTCAATACCTCACCCAATAAAGGAAAGCATTCCATATGCTTTCTTGACCACCTTATCCATCTGTCCTGCCACCTTCAAGGGCCGTAGCGAGTGGTAAAGTGGCCTTGGCAAAGAATCAGAGGGAGTCTCAAGAATGAGTCACAGCTTAAAAAGACTTTAGTTACTCAGATAGGCTTAAAAGAACTGGGTCTATCTACTTCAGAACTTTGTAGGATTAGAGGCAGCCTGATGGAGGTATATAAAATAATGAAAGGGTTGGATTGCACTCCCACTGAATAGTTATTCCAGTTCGATTGGAGAGAACAAATGGTCATGCATTTTACTTATGCAGGAATAGGAATAGTCTAGATGTTAGGGAACTCTTTCTTTGCCCTACTCTCACGTAGACACATTGTGTGCTGTCTTCAGAAGAATGCAGCTGGATAGATTCTTGACTGGGGCAGATTGAAATTTACCAGTTAACACATCTGTGGTAAATGTGCTCTCCTGGACTGGTTTTGAATGCATGAGGAAAGTCAGAAGATTTTTCTGGGTTTTATTTTTATCACCTTTTTGGGCGTGGGAATTTAACAAACATTTTGCCTTTCCCAGAAGATTCCATGGCTGCTAGAGAATAGGAAGTATCTAATCATGATGCACTAGGTTTCAGGAGTGTGGAACAGGCTTGATGGTCAGCTGGTCTTTGAGACCCTCAAGCAAACAGAGTTTCAGTTTTACGCCTTATTCAAAAAAAATGTTGTTATGACAATGCAGCATCTACTCAGCATTGCACTAAAGTATTAACCCGGATTGTGCCCAAATCTTGCACTGGGACTTCAGCTCACTCACTTCTGGCTCAGATTAAGAAGTGCTACCAGTGAGGCAAGGCAGAAATCTGGGGGGAAGGATGCATTTCTGGACAGAAAAATAAAAATGATTTTTCAGTTATTTAAAAATGTAAATTTCAATTGCATGGGCAAGTGAGACAATGTTTAAGAGCACACACACTACACAAGAGTATAAGTAACAGGAAAAGACTATTCAGCCCCTCAAGCCTGCTATGCTATTCAATATGATCATGGCTGATTTTCTTTCTTAACTCCACTTTCCTACTCACTCCCCATATCCCCAGTTCCCACTAGAGATCAAAAATCTATTATCCTAGCCTTAAATATGCTCAATTATGGAGCAGCCAGAACCCTCTGGGTTAGACAATTCCAAAGGTTCAAAGCTGTCCGAGTGAAGAAATTTCTCATCTCAGTCCTAAATATTTGGCCACTTATTCTGAAACTGTGCCGGTGTTCTAGATTACCCAGCCAGAGCAGTTTGGGGGAATTAGCTCAAATGGTAGAGTGCTGGCTTAGCATGCGAGAGATAGTGGGATCGTTGCCCGCATTCCCCACTTTGGCTTTATAGGGAGGAAGATGGTAGCATAGTAATCCGGAGGTGCTCAGGCTAATGCCCAAGGGCATGGGTTCAAATCCCATTATGGCAGCTGGCGTAATTTAAGCAAGCCTCTCCTGGTTAGTATAGTGGTTACAATCCTCGCTTGGCACTCGGGAGACCACGGTTCAATTGCCCCATGGGGAGGAAAGTTCTTGTTCCAAGTGTGTACTGTGTAAGCAGTGCTCATGCTTTACTAGGGGAGGTGGTGGCATAGCGGTAGAGTCACTGAGCTAGTATTTCAGAGACCCAGGGTAATCTGGGGTCAGGGTTCAAATCCCACCACAGCAGATGCTGAAATTTGAATTAAAAGTTTGATAATGACCATGAAATCATTGCCAATTGTTTTAAGAGTAATAGTGGTAGGAGACTTAATAGTAAGGGGAACAGACAGGCGTTTCTGCGGCCGTAGACGTGACTCCAGGATGGTATCTTGCCTCCCTGGTGCCAGGGTCAAGGATGTCACTGAACGGCTGCAGAGCATTCTAAAGGGGTAGGGCAAACAGACAGAGATCATGGTACATATTGGTACCAACGACATAGGCATAAAGAGGGATGAGGTCCTGCAGGCAGAATTTAGGGAGCTAGGAAGCAGATCAAAAAAACAGGATCTCAAAAGGTAGTAATCTCCGGATTACTTCCAGTGCCACCTGCTATTGAGTATAGAAATTGGAGGTTAGTCCAGATGAATGTGGCTGGAAGATGCTGCAGGAGGGAGGTCTTTAGATTTCTGGGACATTGGGACTGTTTCTGGGGATGGTGGGACCTGTACAAGGTGGACAGGTTGCACCTGAACCGGACCAACATCTTTGCAGGGAGGTTTGCTAGTGCTATTGGGGAGGGTTTAAATAACTTGGCAGGGGGATAGGATCCTGAGAGGAGGTTCAGCTGGGGGAGATGCACAGCCAAAATTAGAAGAGAGAGCAAGTGAGTCTGGAAGACATAGAAATTATAGGCCAGTTAAGGCATAAGGGAGTTTGGCAAGGTTGGATGGGATTTTAATGCAAGGAGTCTGACAAATAAGGCAGATGAGTTGAGGGCACAAATTAACACATGGAAGTACGATGTCATTGCTGTCACAGAGACATGGTTGAGGGAGGGGCAGGATTGGCAGCTCAATATTCCAGGATGTAGGGTCTTCAGGGAAGGAGTTAAAAGAGGAGGGGGTATCCCAATATTGATCAAGGAATCAATTAGAGCAGTAATGAGGGACAACATCTTAGAAGGCTCCTTAAATGAAGCCATATGGGTAGAACTGAAAAACAAAAAAGGAGCAAACACATTGCAGGGAGTGTACTATAGGCCCCCAAACAGTCAGAGAGAAATAAAAGAGCAGATATGCAGACAAATTTCAGAGAAGTGTAAAAATAATAGGGTAGTAATAGTGCGGGATTTCAACTTCTCTGACATTAACAGGGTTAGTCACAGTGTGATAGGTTTAGGGGAGTGGAATTCTTAAAATGCATTCAGGAGAGCTTTTTAAGCCAATACGTAGGAGGTCCTACAAGAGAAGGGGGTGGGTCCTTGATTTAATTTTAGGGAATGAAGCTGGGCAAGTGGTAGATGTATCAGTGGGGGAGCAGTTTGCAGATGGTGATCATAAGTCTGTTAGATTCAAGGTTGTTATGGAAAAGGACAAGGATGGACCAGAAATCAGAGTTCTAAATTGGGGGAAGGCCAATTTTAATAAGATCAGATAGGATTTTGCCAGAGTGGACTGGGAGCAGCTACTTTTAAGTAAATCTTCATCAGAGCAGTGGGACTCCTTCAAGAAGGAAACAGGGAGAGTACAGGGTCAACATACTCCAGTAAAGCTAAAAGGGTGGGACCAACAAATCCAGAGAACCCTGTATGTTGAGGGATATACAGAATTGGATAAAGAAAAAAAAGGGAGGATTATGGCAGATGCCGAGGGCTCAAAACAGCGGAAGTCCTAGAGGAGTATACAGTGTGTGTGTGTGCTTAGGAGAGCCAAAAGGGGGAATGAAAAAACATTGGCAGGTTAAAAAAGGAAAATCCAAAGTTATTTTACAAGTACATTAAGAATAAGAGGATAACTAGTGAAAGAGTGAGGCCCATTAAGGACCATAGTGGTAATTTGTGTGTGGAATCGGAGGACATAGGTAGGGTTCTACATAAATACTTTATGTCGGCGTCCACAAATGAGAGGGACAACGTGGGTATGGAAATCAGGCAGAAGGACTGTGATATAATTAAAGAAATTAGCATGGAAAGGGAGGAGATTTTAAATGGTCTGGCAGGCTTAGAAGTAGAAAAATCCCCAGGCCCAGATGAAATGTATCCCAGGCTGCTGAGTGATGCAAGGAAGGAGATAGCAGGGTCGCTGGCAATAATTTTCAATACCTCTCTGGCCACAGGAGAAGTGCCAGAGGACTGGAGGACAGCCAATGTGGTACCATTATTCAAGAAGAGTGGAAGGGATAAACCAGGGAACTACAGGCCCGTCAGTCTAACTTCAGTGATAGGGAAACTATTGGAAGCAATTCTGAGGGACAGAATTAATCTACACTTGGAGAGGCAGGGATTAATCAAGGACAGTCAGCATGGTTTTGTTAAGGGGAGGTCATGTCTGACTAATTTGATTGGATTTTTGGAAGGGTGATCAGGTGTGTAGATGAGGGCAATGCATTTGACATAGTCCACTTAGACTTCAGCAAGGCCTTTGATAAGGTCCCGCATGGGAGACTGATAATGAAGGTAAGAGCCCATGGGATCCAAGGCAATTTGGCAAATTGGATCCAGAATTGGCTGAGTGGCAGGAAGCAGAAGGTGATGGTCGAGGGGTGTTTTTGTGACTGGGTGCCTGTATCCAGTGGGGTTCCAAAAGGATCGGTGTTTGGTCCCTTGCTGTTTGTGGTATGTACAAATAATTTAGACTTGAATGTAGGAGGATTGATCAGAAGTTCACAGATGACATGAAAATTGGTGCGGTGGTAAATAGTGAATAGGATAGCCTTAGATTACAGGAGGATATAGACGGGCTGGTCAGATGGGCTGATCAGTGGCAAATGGAATTTAATCCAGATAAGTGAGAGATGATGCACTTGGGCAGGATAAACAAGGCACGGGAATACACAATGAATGGTAGGGCCCTGGCAAGTACTGAGGATCAGAGGGACCTTGGTGTGCATTTCCACCGGTCCCTTAAGGTAGCGGGACAGGTAGATAAGGCAAGGTGGTTAAGAAGGCATATGGGATACTTGCCTTTAATAGCCGAGGCATAGAATATAAGAGCAGGGAAGTTATGCTGGAACTGTATGAAACGCTGGTTAGGCCACAGCTGGAGTATTGCGTGCAGTTCTGGAATCCACATTATAGGAAGGATGTGATTGCACTAGACAGAGTGCAGAGGAGATTTACCAGGATGTTGCCTGGGCTGGAGAGTTTTAGTTATGAGGAGAGATTGGATAGACTGGGGTTATTTTCCCTGGAGCAGAGGAGATTGAGGGGGGGAGATGATTGAGGCATATAAAAATTTTGAGGGGCACAGATAGGGTAGACAGGAAGGAACTTTTCCCCTTGGTGGAGTGGTCAATAACCATGGGGCGTAGGTTTAAGATGGGAGGCAGGAGGTTTAGAGGGGACGTGAGGAAGAATTTTTTCATCCAGAGGGTGGTGGGAATCTGGAACTCACTGCCTGAAAGGGTGGTAGAGGCAGAAACCCTCATAACATTTAAGTAGTATTTGGATGTGCACTTGCAATGCCATAGCATATATGGCTATGGGCCTAGTGCTGGAAAATGGGATTAGAATAGTCAGCTACTTGTTTGACCGGCACATACACGATGGGCCGAAGGGCCTTTTTGTGTGCTGAAGACCTCTATGACTCCATGATGAAACAATCTCTGTCTGCCTGGTCAAGGCCCTCAGAATTTTCTATGAGATTACCTCCCATTCTTTTAAACCCCCAGAATACTGGTCCAATTTACATGGTCTCTCATCATGGGTCAACACTCATCCCAGGAATCAATCTAGTGAATATACACTGTAACACCTCCAAGGCAAGTATATCCTTCCTTAGATTAGGGAGACCAAACTGTGCATAGTACTTCAGGTGTGGTCTCACCAAAGCCCTATGCAATTATAGCAAGGCTTCCTTATTCTTGCATTCTAATTCCCTTGAAATAAAGGTCAAGATGTAATTTGCCTTCCTAATTTCTTGCTGTACCTGCATGTTATCTTTGTGTTTCTACACCCAAATTCTCTGAACATCAACATTTAGAGGTTTCACACCTTTTACAATATATTGTTTTTCCATGCTTATCTTCAAACTGAATAAGCTTTCACCTCCTCACATTACACTCCATCTGCCACCTTGTTGCTCACTCACAATGTCTTATCAACACTCCCGCATAGTTTTCTATGGTCAGCAAACTTAGATACATTACAAAATAAAAATAAAAATACCTGGAAAAACTCAGCAGGTCTGGCAGCATCTGCGGAGAGGAACACAGTTAACGTTTCGAGTCCGTATGACATTACAGTCAGTTTCTTCATCTTGGTAATGAATTTAGATTTTACAATAGCCGAGGCCCCAGCACTAAACTTTCCAGAACTCTGCTAGTTACAACCTGCCAGCTTGAAAATTCCCCGTTTATTCTTACACTCTGCTTCCTGTCCATTAACCAATTCTCCATCCATTTTTATTATCCCTAATTCCACGAGCCCTCAAAAGACGTTAAAAAATAATCAAACAATTCCCTATGGAAAAGCATGTTGAATTTATCTGGTCATTCTATGCTTTTCCAAGTGCATTGTTAAAACTTCCTTAATAATAGATTCTAGCACTTTCACCGACAACTGATGTCAGGCTATTTTCTTTTCATATCATGTAGGCATCGCTGATTAGGCCAGCATGTGTTGCCCATCCATAATCACGTCAAGGAGGTGGAGGTGCGCCACCTTTTTGAATTGCTGCAGTCCAAATGGTCTTGGTATACTCAGTCTTATTAGGAAGGGAGTTCCAGGATTTTGACCCAGTGACAGTGAAGAAGCAGTGAGATAGTTCCAAGATAGGATGGCTTGGAGGGGAATTCGCAGATAGTAGTGTTCCTAGGCATCTATTGCCCTTGTCCTTCTAGGTGACAAAAGATTGCGGGCTTGGAAGGTGCTGTCAAAGGAGACATCTTGTATATGGTACACAATGCTGCCACTGTGCATTGGTGGTGGAGGGCAGATGAGGTGCCAATCAAGAGGATGCTTTGTCCTGGATGGTGTTGAGCTCAAGTGCTGTAGGAGGTGCGCTCATCCAGGCAATTGAAGAGTATTCCATCACACTTCTGTCTTGTGCCCTGTGGATATTGGACAGGCTTTGGGGTGTCAGGAGGTGAGTTACACACCTCCAACCTGCTCTTGCAGCTACAGTATTTATATGGCTGGTGCAGTTCAGTTTCTGGTGAATGGCATTGTCATTGAAAGTTAAAGGGAGTTAGTTACATTATCTCTTATTGGAGATGGTCATTGTCTAGCACTTGTGATGTGAATGTTACTTGCCACTTATCAGCCAAAACCTGGATGTTGTCCAGATCTTGCTGCATATGAGCATGGACTGCTTCAGTATCTGAGAAGTCACCAATGGTACAGAACATTGTGCAAGCATCAGCAAACATCCCCACTTCTGGCCTTATGATGGAGGGCAGGTCATTGATGAAGCAGCTGAAGATGGTCAAGCCTAGGACATGGCCCTGACGAACTCCTGCAGTGATGTCCTGTGATTGAGATGATTGATCTCCAATAACCACAATGTGCTAGGTATGATTTCAACCATTGGAGAGTTTCCCTGATTCCCACTGACTTCAATTTTGCTCCTTGATGCCACATTCAATCAAACACTGTATTGACATTAAGGGCAGTCGCTCTCACTTCACCTAGAGTTCAACTCTTTTGTGCATTTTTGGACGAAGGCTGTAATGAGGTAAAGGACAATGAAGTCCCCCAGACAGAATACATTCTGTACCCTTGCCACCCTCAGTAGTTATTCCAATTGGTGTTGAACATGGAGGAGTACTGACTCATCAGCTGAGGGGATGGGGGGGGTCAGTAGGTGATAATCAGCAGGAGATTTCCTTGCCCCTGGTTGACCTGGTGTCATTAAACTCCATGGGGTCTGGAGTCAATGTTGAGAACTCCCAAGGCAACTCCCTCCCATCAGTATATCACTGTGTCACTACTTCTAGTGGGCCTATGCTACCAGTGGAACAGGGCATACCCAGAGATGGTGCTCTCTGGAATATGATTGTCAGGCTGTTGCTTGATTAGTCTGTAGGACAGGCACACCCCCCCTCCATCCCAGAAGTTAGTAAGGAAGATTTTGTAGGATTGACAGGTCTGGGTATGCCACTGTCATTTCCAATCCTTAGGTTGATGCTGGATGGTCCATCCAGTTTCAATCCTTTTTGCTTGCCTGTTGTGGTTTGGAATGGCTTGCTCGGCCATTTCAGAGGACATTTAAGAGTCAACACATCACTGTAGGCCTGAGTCACGTCAAGGACAGCACACTGTCCTCCTCAAAAGGACACCAATGAATCAGATGGGTTTTTAACAACAGTCAACGATACCCTTTTTTCATTCATTCATGGGATACGGGCATCGCTGGTTAGACCAGCATTTATTGCCCATCCCTCACTCAGAGGCCATTTAAGAGTCAACCACATTGCTATGGGTATGGAGTCACATATAGGCCAGACTAGGTAGGGACAGTAGATTTCCTTCCCTAAAAGGACATTAGTGAACCAGATGGGTTTTTATGACATTCGGCAATGGTTTTTCCAGTCTCCATTAGCTGTTTAATTCCAAATTTTTTATTGAACTCAAATTTCACCACCAGCTTCATGGTCACCATTACTGGGACTAGCTTTTAATTCCAGAGTTATCAATTAAATTTAAATTCTACCAGCTGCCGTAGTGGGATTTGAACCCATCCTGTGACATTACCACTATACCACTACCTCCTCTCTAGCCTGTAGTTCCCCATTTTCTCTCTTCCACCTTTCTTGAATAGCAGTGTTACATTTGCTAACTTCCAAACTGCTGAGACCATTCTAGAATCCAGGAAACTTTGGAAAATCATGGCCAGTTCATCCACTATCTCTGCAGCTCCCTCTTTTAAAACCCTAGGATGTAGGCCATCAGGTCCTGGGGATTTGTTAAATTTTAGTCCCATCGGCTGATAACTAATTACCTTAAGTTCACCATTTTAATTAGCCACTTGGTTAGCTTCTGCATCTGGTAAATAATTTGTGTCTTCCACTGTGAAGACAGAAACTATCTGTTCAACATCTCTTACCATTTCCTCATTCCCTATGATAATTTCTCCTGTCTCTGCCTCTAAAAGGGATCAATTAATTTAGCTACTCTCCATTTTTAAAAATATACTTGTAAAAAGCTCTTTCCCTTTTTGGTAGCCTTTTGCTGGTTTCTAAAACTCTCCCTATCCTCAGGCTTACTACTATTCTTTGCAACATTACAATCCACTTCATTTAAGCTGATACCATCTATAATTTCCCTAGTAAGCCACAGATGGATCTTTCTAGCTGAGTTTTTATTTTTTAATGGAATATTTTGTTGAACATGTTTAATTGTTTCTTTAAATGTTTCCCGTTGTTTATTTACCACCAAACCTTGTAGTCTTTTTGCCAAACCAACCTTAGACATCCCTCCTCTCATACCTACATGATTGGCTTTAAGGTTAAGGATCTTGCTTGAAGCTGGAGTATGTCACTTTCAAACTTAACACAATTCAATTGTACTATGGTCACTTTTTCCCCCAGAGGATCTTTTGCTACATGTAATTTAATTAACCCTGCCTCATTGCACAATACTAAACCTAAAATAGCTTTATACCTTGTTGGTTTCACAATGTATTATTCCAGGAAACTGTCACAAAAGCATTCTAAAACTCATCTTCCAGACTACCTTTGCCAACTTTATTTGTCTCGTCTATAAGAAAATTAAAGTCTCCCATGATTCTTACGTTGCCTTTGTTACAAACTGCAATTATTTCTTGATTAATGGTCTAATGGTATAGCTACTGTTTGGGGGGCCTACACCTACCAGTGTGTTCTGACACTTGGTGTTCCTATTTCCACCTGTACGGATTGTACTTCCTGATCTTCTCAGACAATATCCTTTCTCACTATTGTCCTTATGTCATCTTTTACCATCAAGTCACATCTCCTTTTCCATTCTGCCTGTCCTTTTGAAATGTTGTGTACCCTGGAATATTTATTTCCCAACCTTGGTGACCTTGTAACTCTAGATTTAATCACCATTGCAGAGACAAAGCATTTATTTCGATTTGTGCCACTAGTTCATCTACATTATTATGAATGCACAAAGAAACTTAAAGAGCCTTGAACTTTATATTTTTAGGCTAGGTTTTGTACGAACCCTATTCATCGATGCACTTTTGTTATTAAACTCTCTGTCTCTCTTGCCCCACACTACCTGTCTTTACCCGTTTTGATACGTTGCTCTATTCCCTCAACTTTTCTCTTTAGATTTCTAGATGTCTCTTCACTTGATCCCTCTCAGCCATCTTAGCTTAAGGCCCTAGTTATATGACTCACCAGAGCCTGGTTTACGTGGAGTTCATCACAAAAGAATAGTTCCCTCTTTCCCCAGTACTGGTGCCAGTCTCCATGAATCAGAGCCCCCACTTCCCACATCAATCCAAGCCACATGTTTAACTCTGCAGTTTCTTTCATCCTATGCCAACTGGTACCTTACTCAGATAGCAACCCAAAGTCTACTAGCTTTGAGGTTCACCATTTCAATTTGGCTCCTGAAAGACATTCCACCATCAGCAGAACATCATTCTTCATTTTACTTATGTCATTGGTTCCACATAGACCATGACAAGTGGATACTCCCCTCCAAGTTAGCTTCCAGAGACTTTCCTATCCCAGACAACTGACCAACTCAAGCTCTACCTAATCTAAGGGGGTGTGACTGCCTCTTGGAACAATATGTCCATGTAACATGCCCCCTACCCTACCCCACCCACCATTTCTAGACTGCAGCCCATCAAAGATTAGGGTCATACGGACTCGAAACGTTAACTGCGTTCCTCTCCGCAGATGCTGTCAGACCTGCTGAGTTTTTCCAGGTATTTTTGTTTTTATTTTAAATATTTTCAACCTGCGGAAATTTATCAGATATGCTTGTCCAGAACTGCAATGCTTTCAAAAAACTCCCAAATGCTGAATTACAGTACACATGGCCTTGCCATGTCAGTATGTCCTTATTTATTTGATTACTAAATTAGTAACTAGTTAAGTAATAGGAAGTTACACTCTCCTAGCTTGGAGACAAAAGAACACTCACCAGCTATTACTAGTAAAATAAAAATAAAAAAGTAGCACGTTCTTCTCCCTCTGTACTGAACTCCCACTTGCACTGTTACAATCCCAGTGGAGGCCAAAAACATTTTTTCATTCATGGGATGTGGGCATAGCGGGCTAGGCCAGCATTTACTGCCTATCTCTAATTGCCCTTGAGAAGGTGGTGGTGAGCTGCCTTCTTAAACCGCAGCAGTCCATGTGGTGTAGGCTTACCAACAGTGCTGTTAGGGAGGGAGTTCCAGGATTTTGACCCAGAGACAGTGAAGGAACGGTGATACATTTCCAAATCAGGATAGTGATTGGCTTGGAGGGGAACTTCCAGGTGGTGGTGTTCCCCTGTGTCTGCTGCCCTTGTCCTTTTAGATGGTAACAGTTGTGGGCTTGGAAGGTGCTGTCTAAGGAGGCTTGGTGAGTTCCTGTAGTGCATCTTGTAGATGGTGCACACTGCTGCCAGAGTTTGTGGATGGGGTGCCAATCAAGTGGGCTGCTTTGTCCAGGATGGTGTCAAGCTTCTCGAGTGCTGTTGGAACTCCACTCATTTGGGCAAGTGGAGAGTTCCATCACACTCCTGACTTGAGCTTTGTAGATGCTGGACAAGCTTTGGGGAGTCTGGAGGTGAGTTACACGCCACAGGATTCCTAGCCTGTGACATGTTCCTGTAGCCACAGTATTTATATGCTTGACTAGTTCAGTTTCTGGTCAATGGTAACCACACACACCGCCCCCCCGACCCACAATGGATATTGATAGTGGGGGGATTCAGCGATAGTAATGCTATTGAATGTCAAAGGGCAATGGTTAGATTCTCTCTTGTTAGACTGCCGGGCACTTGTGGCACAATTGTTACTTGTGGCTTATCAGCCCAAACCTGAATATTGTCCAGGTCTTGCTGCATTTAAATATGGATTGCTTGAGTGTCTGGGGAGTTGTGAATGGTGCAGAACATTGCACAGTGAACATCCCCACTTCTGACCTTATGATGGAAGGAAGGTTATTGATGAAATAGCTGAAGATGGTTGGGCCTAGGGCACTAACCGGAGGAATTCCAGCAGTGATGTTCTGGAATGGAGATGATCTCCAACAACCACAACCGTTTTCCCTTGTGCTAGGTAAGGCTCCAACCAGCGGAGAGTTTTCTCTCTAATTCCCATTGACTATAGTTTTGCTAGGGAGCCTTGATGCCATATTCGGTCAAATGCTGCCTTGATGTCAAGGGCAGTCACTCTCTCTCACCTCACCTCAGGATTTTAGCTCTTTTGTCCATGTTTGAACCAAGGCTGAAATGAGATCAGGAGCTGTGTGGCCCTGGCAGAACCCAAACTGAGCCTCAGTGGGGTTATTGCTAAGCAAGTCCTGCTTGATAGTACTGTTGATGACCCCTTGCATGGAGAGTAGGCTGATAGGGTGGTAATCAGCTAGGTTGGATTTGTCCTTTTTGTGTACAGGACATTCCTGGGCAAGTTTCCACATTGCTGGGTTGATGCCAGTGTTGTAGCTGTACTGAAACAGCTTGGCTAGGGGTGCGGCAAGTTCTGGAGCACACACTTCAGTACTATTTCCAGAATGCTGTCAGGGCCCATAGTCTTTGCAGTATCATGAAAGAAGCAAACTTGCCAAACAACTCCAATGGAAAAACTGATGAAGATTTCACTTTTTAAAAACTTTTACTGTAATAATCAAATCAAAATTAAAATAAATTAAATAAGGATTAACAAGCATATTGTGTTCAGTAAAAATTTCAAATTACACTTTTAAAAACTAATGCAAAGATGGATCTTCGATTTCTCAGGTATTCCATTCAGCATGTATGGCATCTATCCCAGCCACAAAGTCCATCAAACTCATTCTTCCTCGCAAACAATTCCACATCTGCAGAGCCTTCTCAATTCTGCTCTTGATGGTCTTATTGGCATGATTCTACCAATATTGTCTTCAAGTAACAGAACCAGCCACAAGAACTGTGCATTTGCCTATTGCCTGTTTCTGGATGCAGTCTTCTTCTTCAGCTTGCCTATGCTGCACCATTGGGTCAACTAAGCTTGGAGAGCTGCCTTTTTTAATATGCTTTCAACCAGCTGCAGTTTCCCCAAAAACCTAAAGATTTTCTTTTAGTTTCCTTAGAAACCAGAAGGTTTAATTTTCTTTTCAGGTAGGGTTCGGCCAAAAAAAGGCAAATTTGGAAATCTTGGATTCCATCACAACACCAAATTCCAGACTTTAGCACTCAGTTTACAAAGCATTCGGTTCCCTAATAACACTGTGCTTCACACTCTGTACTCAGATTCATAGTCATGCTAAACTGAATGATGACTTTACACAAATTATGTACAGAAATGGATTTTGTTCCACATTCATACTTCAGCGTGAAGCAATTATTTTGAACTTTGGTTCTATTTTCAGAATACTGTGAACCCAAGTGGCCCAAGAAACCAATAAGAATCTGCTAGGGAATCACTTCCAAAATTAATTTATTCAGTTACATTTTGAGCTATTTAAGGTCCCTTTCCCTCTTCTGCTCAAAACCTATACTATAAATACATTAGCTTTTTCAACAACTTAATTCTTCAAAATTACAATGTAAATAAGTTGATTCCACTATGGTGACCTAAAAAGTGCTCGAAGCCCCAATTCTATAAGTCCTGGGAAGATAATTTTTTCTTTTCAAAACTTACTTCTAGATTCTCTCTGAAAAATACAACTGTTGTTTTAGCCAACTGCTGCAAATAAACTGGATAATTTCAACAGGCTCTGAAAGTAAATGAAAATTTGGATTATTTTTCACCTTCAGTTTAAATGCTAGTCTAACCGTTAATGGAAATCATCACCACAATGAATTGTTGCAAATATAATGAATATTTTTCCTAATTCTCACTAGAGAGGTACAGATCAGTACATCCACTACCAAAATTCATTACAACTCATGACTCTGGAATGCACTGGCATGCCACAAGTTTGCCTGAAGAATGTGGAGTTTCCGTAGTAGCTCTGAAGATCCCAAATGACACCAGTTAGCCACATTCTTTTCAGTATAGATCATTCAGCACCACATACCGTATAAACACTTTCAGAGCAACAGATAAAGGCCGGACATCCAACGTTCTTCTAAATGTAGATGCACTATTAATAGCAAAAACTGCAGTGTACACTGTGGCCAATTACAAATTTACTATTAGAACAAACTCAACCTTTATGCTGCTATGCTGTAACTGAGTGGAACTACTAACAGTTACGACGCCTGTCCAAAGAACAGCTAAAACCTCAAACCAAAGCAATTATTTTCTTCCAGATGGAACACTAAGAAATTAAGTCTTAGCTTCAAAATGAATTTAAAAAAAGAGACAGTGTTTTTCTTTCAAGATGATCTCTGGCAAACCTTTTCAAAAAGATTTTAAATAAAAGTCTCTTCAGAAAAATTGATAAGCCTCCTGATCAAGTTCCCCATATTGCTTCTATTGCAAAATAAGGTAGACCCCAACCAAGAAGCTAATCATCTTGTAATTTCTTCAACTGTAAGATATTCTAATAGCTGAGAAGTATTTAAATGTACCAAAAAGGGCCACATTGAGCTTCTAAATTAGTATTTAATAAGTCATCTTTAGCAAATTAGACGCTTCCACTCAGGGTAAATTACAACTGGTCTCAGCGGTCCTGGGACTGATATTAGGAAACTACAAATCAGCCGACTGGCCCCTTATCATTGTTAGGATTGTGCATCTGAAATTGAGCGAGGATAAGCTAAAACACACTGCAATGGTCCCCATGGTCAATCAGCCAAGGAAAGGTTAACAAGTGATTATACACTTGAGACACAAGATTACTGATATCCAGGTTGCGTAATTCAAAGTGATTGAGTTTGTAATTCATTTATGGGATGTGGACATTGCTAGGTAGGCCAGCATTTATTGTCCATCCCCAACTGCCCTTCAGAAGGTGGCGGTGAGCTGCCTTATTGAACTGCTGCAGTCCCTGTGGTGTAGGTACACCCACAGTGTTGTTAGGGAGTTCTAGGATTTTGACCCAATGACAGTGAGGGAACAGCGATATATTTCCAAGTCAGGATGGCGTGTGGCTTGGAGGGGAACTTCCAGGTGGTGGTGTTCCCATGTATCTGCTGCCCTTGTCCTTCTTGATGGTAGTGGTCATAGGTTTGGAAGGTGAGTAATTGTATTCAAATTGGATGAAACACACATTGGGTTTTAAAATGGCTTGCATGCCTTTAACAAACAAGTATGAAGCTATTACCGTTCTTAACCCTGGTGTAGTATAACAATTAGCCCAGTTTATTTTGCAAAATTTCTACGATAAGATATTGGAATCATTTTGTTTCAGCTACAACTATCATTTATTTTGTGAATGAGCTTGAAAGTTGCTGAAACAAATAGCAGAAAAGTTAATAATAACAAATGTATCTTACAGATTCTGAGCAAGGTTTCCAATATCAGTTAAACCACTGTTGGTTTGGGTTTGGGGGTGAACAAAATGAGGTTTCAAATCAGTATGAAACATTATGTATTTAAGATTGAGGTGCAACTGGATAAAATTTAAAAGTTAAAGCCAACCAAGTACAGCAAGAACATAGGAACATAGGAACAGGAGAAGGCCATTCAGCCCAATGAGCTTGCTCCACCATTCAATACGATCATGGCTGTTCAAACATCTCAATGCCTTTTACCCACATTATCCCCATAACCCTTTACGTTATTGTTACTCAGAAATCTATCAATCTCTACCTTAAACATACTCAATGGCTGAGCTTCCACGGCCCCTGAGTAGAGAATTCCAAACAGTCACAACACTCTGAGTAAAGAAATTTCTCCTCATCTCGGTCCTAAGTGGCTTCCTCTTTATTCTGAAGTTGTGTCCCCTGGTCCTAGACTCACCAACCAGGGGAAACATCTTACCTGCATCTACCATCTATTCCTTTAAGTATTTTGTAGGTTTCAAAGAGATCACCTCTCAAGCTTCGAAACTCTAGAGAATACAAGCCCAGTTTCCCCAGTCTCTATTCATAAGAGAGTCCCACCATCCCTGGAACAAGTCTGGTGAACCTTCGCTGCACTCCCTCTATGGCAATAATATCCTTTGAGGCAAAGGGAACAAAACTGCACACAGTACACCAGGTGTGGTCTAACCAAGCTTCTATACAATTGAAGCAAGATTTCACTACTCTTGTACTCAAATCCTCTTGCAATAAAAGCTAACATTCCATTAGCCTTCCTAATTGCCTGCTGCATCTTCATAGTAGCCTTCAGTGACTTATTGACAAGGACACCCAGGTCCCTTTATACATCCACACTTTCTAATTTCTTACCATTTAGGAAATACTCTGCACATCTGTTCCTTCTACCAAAGTGGATCACCTCCCATTTTTCCACATTATATTCCATCTGCCATGTTCTTGTCCACTCAATAAGTCTGTTCAAATCTTCCTGTAGCCACTTTACATCTTCCGCACAACACACATCCCTGCCTAGCTGTGTATCATCTGCGAACTTGGAAAATTACATTTGGTTCCCACGTCCAAATCATTGATATATATTGTGAACAGCTGGGGTCCAAGTATAGATTCTTGCAGTACCCTACTAGTCACAGCCTGCCAATGCGAGAATGACTCGTTTATTCACACTCTGTTTTCTGCCTGTTAGCCAATCCTTAATCCATGCCAGTATATTGCCTCCAATTCCATATGCTTTTATTTGTTAATCAACCTCCTGTGGGGTACTTTGTCAAAAGCCTTTTGAAAATCCAAGTATACTACATCCATCGACTTTATTTTAACAAATTTGTTAGTAACATCCTGAAAAACTCTAACAAGTTCGTCAAACATGATTTCCTATTCACAAATTCATGCTGACTATGCCCAGTCATGATTATCCAAGTATCCATTTATCACATCCAGAGCCAAAAGAAGATGCATTTGAGCTAAAACAGATCGTTGAGATGGCAATGTAGAGTATACTTGAAATGGTTATAACATAAGTATGTGCGCAATGGCTAGCTCCAGCTTTTATTTTTATTATTTCACGGGACATGAACATCCCCAGGATTTGTTGTTCATTCCTATTTGCTCTTGAGGTGGTGATGGTGAGCCACCTTCTTGGACTGCAGCAGTCCATCTGCTATAGGTAGACATACAGTGCTCTTAGGATGGGGGTTCATGATTTTTGCCCAGCGACAGTGAAGAGAGGGTGACATTGTTACAACTCAAGATGGTCTCTGGTTTGGAGTGGAACCTGGAGCTGATAGTGGTCCCATTTGTCTACTGTTCTTGTCCTTCCAGGTGGTAGAGGTCGTGGGTTTAGGTGGTGTTGTCGAAGGAGCCTTGGTAAGTTGTTGCACAGCATCTTGTTTAGGGTACACATTACTGCCACTGTGTGCCACTGGAGTAGGGAATCAATGTTTAGGTGGTGGATGGGGTGCCAATCAAGCGGGCTCCTTTGTCCTAGATGGTATAGAGCTTCTTGAGTGTTGTTGGGGTTGCGCTCATCCACGTAAGTGGAGACTGTTCCCTCTTGCTCCTGACTTGCGTCTTTTATATGGCTGATTGTCACTTCCTGACTTCCCAAAGCCTTACTGCAGAATTTCTAGCCTCTGGCCTGCTCTTGTGACCACAGTTTTTATATGGCTGGTCCAGTTCATGGGCTATGGTAACACCCCCCACCTCCCAGGACAATAATGGTGGGGGAATTCAGTGACAAAGGGAAAATGGTCAGATTTTCTCACTGGAGATGGTCATTGTCGGGCACTCTTATGGTAAGAAGTTACTTGCCACTTGAGCCCAAGCCTGAATTTTGAGCTTTGTACTGCTCCGTTGGTTGTGGGATTGTTTATTTCCATCTATTGCAGCTGCTTCCACTGTTTGACATGTGTGTTGTCCTGTGTTGTGGCTTCAACAGGTTGGCACCTCATTTTTAGCTATGCCTCGTGCTGCTCTTAGCATGGTCTCCTGCACTCCTCATTAAACCAGGGTTGATGGTAATGTTCAGGGGAGGAAAATACCAGGTTATGAGGTTAGAGATTATGGTTGAATACAATTCTGCTGCCGATGACCCACTGCACCTCGCCGATGCCTAATTTTGAGCTGCTAGATCTGATTGAATTTGTCCCTAGCCACCAGCTCTATCCCTCTCACTGGCAACTGTCTGAGGCTGGACCAGAATGCTTGCAACTTTGGTGACATATCTGACCCTGTGTTGAACTTCCAACCACATATTCCCGCTTTCACTAAGACCATTTATTTCCACCTCTGTAACGTCATCCTATTCCGCCACTACCTCAGCTCATCTCTGAAACTCTCATCTATGCCTTTGTTACCATTCCAACACACTTGGCCAATCTCCCACAATCTACCCTCTTATAAACTTGAGATTATCCAAAACTATGTTGCCTATGTTCTAATTCACACCAAGACCCATGCACCATCAGTCTGTGCCCACTGACTTGTATTGGCTACTGGTTAAGAAATGCTATTTGAAAATTCTCAACCTTCTTTTCAAATCCCCCTAAATAACCCATTTCTATCTCTGTAATTTCTTCAAGTTCTTCAACCATCCCATATCTGCAATCCTCCAATTTTCTAGCCTCTTGTGTATTCCTAATTTTCACGTGCTTCGCCATTGACTGCTGTACCTTCATCTGCCAGGCTCTAAGCTTAGGAATTCCCACTCTCATTTTCTGCTTCTTTTGAGAGGCTCCTTAAAACCTACTTCTTTGTCCACCCTTCTGGTCATGAACCTTAATAGCTCCTTATATGGCTCAGTTTTGTCCGACATGCTCCCGTGAAGTGCCTTGGAACATTTTATGATGTTAAAGGTGCTATATAAATACAAGTTAATGCTATAGTCATAACCTAGAGAAAACAACAGTGTGGTTGAGTTCCTGAACTCATCTACCAAAAACACAAATAATCTAATCTTAAATGTACACATTTTATCCACTCATCTGAAAACACTCAGATAGTGAGCTAGATCTGTTGCTACCCTGGGTTTCTACTGCACTATTAATGGAGAAAAGATACCACCACAGATAGCATACATGATCATATTCCAGCATTTTGTGGTGGAATTCATAACCAACCTAGCCTTTTCGTAGGCTGCAATGGAACCATATTTTTTTCTCTTAAAATCATTCCAGACTCCAAGGCCTAAAACAAGAAAAACACATTAAGCAAATGACTTGTTTGGATGAACCAGCCACAATGGTGACCTAAAAAGTACAGCAAAATGGCTGAAGTTTCAGAATGAACACCTCTGTATTTTAAGCCTCCACAGCTGTTTCAGAAAAACTGCAGCAAAAGATGATTATGCTTGCATTCCTAAGCTTCACCATGCAGTTCCAGGGATTGTAAATTTGTAACACTGACATTGTATTTTACTTAGCTTTTTCAGTTCAGTTGAACTTTATTCTAGGAAGACTAGAAGTCAGCCTACCTTAAAGAAACAAGATCTTTTGGACAGTTTGTACTTTTTCAAAGTAAAGCAGTTATCAGTTCTGTCATATTGCCAATGCATATTTTAATCAAACTAGATTATAGTAGGATTCAGTATGCCATATTGTTAGGAGGCCCAAGGACAAAACATGTGGTAAAAAATTTGAAATCAGTGCATCACGTTATTTATATAATCTTTGACATTTCTCTATGCCACTAATAGTTTCAGGATAGGAGAGAAAAAATAAACAAGAGAAATAAAGTAAACAAGGCAACACTAGGAAATTAAGGACAGCCACTTATTACAGCTGCCATCAAGCTTAACAATTCAGCTCACTGTATAGAACTGCTATGCAGTTTTTCTACTCATTGCCCTACACGTGCCTTTGCCAAAATCTGGCCAAAGTACAACAGCCAGAAACATAACGCACAATAAAAATTTTAAAGCAACTGTACATTCATAACAAAAAATACTTCAGCACTGGAAATCTGAAGCCAAAAACAGAAATTAAGTTGCCAATATCCAGCAGGTCAGGTGGCATCAATGGAGAGGGGCATGTCAGTCCACATTTCAGGTCTGAAGATGGTTTATGAGGACTGCACATGCATTAACTTCAATCCATCTAGTACCTTTCACAAGTTCAGGATGTCCCAAAGCAAATGAATTTCTTTTTAAAGGGTAGTCACTGTTGTAACATAGGACAACATGGCAGCCAATTTGCACACAGCAAGTTCTCACAAACAACAATGAGCTAAAAGTTAAAAAAAAAATCAGTTTTAGTGATTTGGTTGAGGGATAAATGTTTTGCAAGGACACCAGGTGAATTCCAGACTCATCTTCAAATGATATTATGAGATCTTCCACATCCAGTTTTTATGCCTCATCTGAGAAATGTAACATAGAAATCTCCTAATGCATGGAATTGTTAGCCTAGATTATGCACTCAAATCTTTGAAAGTGGGGCCGTATGGATCTTTGAGTAGTGGATAACAAATATCAGAATTCAGTGCAAACTAATTTTCAAACAACTTTACATAGCTGTGTACAGTGATGGAATCCAGAAATCAAATAATAGTCAACCACTAAATGGGAAAAAAATGCACAGCTTAGATTTTTTATTATACTGAAGTGCATTACAGATGCACTACAGGACAGATATTTGAAACTCCAACTCCGAGACTTAAAAGTAGGCACATCCTCGAAATAAATCTCTACTTTGATTAGTGTATATAATGTATGCATGAAGTAAACGAGCATTTATTCCCCACAGTTATCTCCCTTATTTCCTCTTTTTCGTTTGGGGGCAGATTGCTGCTATAATATATTTTAATGAACACCAACAACCAATGGAATTGTGCCTAAGTGATTATTCTTAATGTGAGCTGGACAGCAAGGCTATTTCATCATGAGAGCTCAGCTCCATTTTCACCTGACTTGCAACCACATGCATTTTTCTGAAACAGTCAGTGGGTAACATTAATGAGCAAGAGCCTTTGAGCTAATTTTCCCCTTCCTGACTTTTGCGTGCCAACGCCAATTATAGTATTCCAACAGACATCCCAATCAAGATCACCTGACTCAGAATAGGCCAGCAAATGCATCTGGGACTTTCCGGGTCAAGTGACTGAAATACATAAAAAGAGAAAATGCCGGAAATGCTCAACAGGTCAGAGAGCATCTATAGAGAGAGAAAAACAGAGTTTCAGGTGGATAATGCAACCAAGAGCGAGACTGAATGCAGAAGATTCAGAAGCAAAGTGAAAAAGCAAATAAGAAAAGCAAAGGGAAGAGTATGAAAACAGACTGGCAGCTAACCAAAAGGGAATCCAAACGTCTTCTATAGGCATATAAATAGTAAAAGGGTGGCAAAAGGATGAGTGGGGCTAAGCATGGAGGTGGGGGCATGGCTGAGGTATTAAATTAATACTTTACATTTGTCCTTACCAAGAAAATGAATGCTGCACAATTCATGGTGAAAGAAGAGGTAATTCACATACAAAGGGTCTAAAATTGATAAGGAGCTATTGGGTAGGCTGTGCTTAAGAGTTGATAAGGACCGAATGGAATACATTTAATACTACTATAGGAAGTGAGTATGGAAATTGTGAAGGCAATGGCCATAATTTTCCAGTCTTCCTTAGACTCAGGAGTGGTGACAGAGGACTGGGGAATTGCAAAATCTTACAACCTTGTTTTAACAAAGGGTGTAAAGATAAGCCCAGCAACAACAGACCAGTCAGTTTCACCTTGGTTGTGGGGAAGCTCCTAGAAACGATAATTCAGGACAAAATTAATAGTTATTTGGTCGAATGCGGGTTAATTAAGAGAAGCTAGCACGGATTTGTTAAGGGCAAATCATATTTAACTAACTTGGAGTACATGATGAAGTAACAAAGAAGGTTGATGAGGGTAATGTTTTGACGTGGTGTGAGTTTAATAAAGTGCGCAGAACAGACATGTCAGCAAAGTTTTAACTCATGTAACAAAAGGGGCAATAACAACGTGGATATGAAATTGGCTGAGTGACAGGAAAGAGAGCGTAGTGGCTAGTGGATGTTTTTCAGACTGGAGTAAGGTTTATAGTGGAATACCCCAGGGGTCACAGTCAGGACCCTTGCTCTTCCTGACATATATTAATGATCTGGGCCTTGGTATACAGGGCACAACTTCAAAATTTGTGGCTGATATGAAAGTTGGAGAAATTGTGAACTGTGAAGAGGATAGTGTAGAACTTCAAAAGACAAGTTGGTGGAATAGATGGACATGAGGCGGATTAAATTTAATGCAGAAAAGTGAGAAGTAACTCATCTTGGAAGGAAGAACATGGACTGACAATACAAAATAAAGGGTACAATTCTAAAGGGGGTGCAGGAGCATAGGGATCTAAATTTATATGTGCATGAGTCATTAAAGGTGACAGGACAGGTTGACAGTGTGGTTAATGAAGCCTAGAAGGCTTTATTAATAAAGGGGCATAGAGCATAAAAGCAAGGAAGTTAAGTCCCTCTCTACAGATGCTGTCTGATCTGAGTATTTCCAGCATTTTCTCTTTTTATGTATTTAAGTCATTGGTTCAGCCTCAACTGGAGTATTGCATCAGTTCTGACTGCCACACTTTACGAAAGTTATGTAAGGCCTTAGAGATAGAGTGTAGAAACGATTCACAAGAATGGTCCCAGAGATGAGGAACTTCAGTTACATAGGTAGATTGGAGAAGTTTGGACTGGTTTCCTTGAAGAGAAGGCTGAAAAGATTAGAGGTAGGATCGCAGGGCACAGATTTAAGGTAACTGGCAAAAGATGCGATGGCAAAGAGAAAACATTTTCAGGCAGAGTGGTTAGGATTTGGAATGCACTACCTGAGTGTGTGTGATGGAGGCAGGTTCAATCAAGGCATTCAAGAAGGAATTGGGTTGTTATCTGAAAAGAATGAATATACAGGGCAATGGGGAGAAGGCGGGGGAGTGGCACTAGATGAATTTCTTCTATGGAGAGCTGATGTAGACACGACAGGCTGAATGGTCTCCTCTGTGCTGTAACAATTCTGAGATTCTGTGATTTCAGATTTTCAGCATCAGCAGTATTTTACTTTTGTCTTAATCACATGCTACCTTTATCAAATGGTAGGCAGCTTGACTCCTTTTTTGGGCTGGCTGAATGCATCATCCTAGATACCAGACTTTCACAGCTGTAACACAGCATTTGAATTTCTATACCACATGATTTACACTGCAACACAAGAAATTAGTCTGCTTAAACACAATAGAGAACACTGGTGGGCAAGTGTGGTTACAGAACAAGGAGGGGCTTGGCCTAAATAGCCAAGTGGTTATGGTACTGGGCTTGTAACCCCAAGATTAAGAGTTCAAATCTCACTATAGCAAACTATGAAACAATGTAACTTCATCTGAATAGGAACAGATGGAAACGTGTTTGTACTCGAAAGAGTTACAGAACAAGGAGCTCTAATAACGTCCAGGGCAAAAGCTTGCGCGTTGTGGCATCTGAACATAAGTGCAAACAGTTCCATTATTTGTGCATGAATCACCGAGACATTCCAATCATGACATCAAGGGTAGCCTCTTAAAATGAATGTAATGCCAATAGTAGCTCAATCAGAAAACCTAACTAATCAAAAAGCATTTGACTATCATGCTGCTATCTACAATGTTGAGGACTGTTCTCACTTCCTGTCTTTCTCTACAAGATCTTAGTGGGATGTCTCTGCTTTATTTGCACATTCATGTTTACACTGAACCATTATATATGAAACAATGATTAGTAGATTAATATAATTAAATTTGCAAAAGATTACTAGGAAATAAAATTTTATACAAATATCTAACAAGTGTGACTACTTCGTAATGTGTTCTGACATTGTCAGAGGTTTAAAATGTTAACCATCCCATGCCCATTACACCTTCATAACAGTCAAAGGCAGCTCTTACTGCATTCAAAGTGTGTATAAATTCTCCAGCAAGTAACTTCTCGGTACTTCAATTAATGTCACAAAGAAACACCCACCCATTTAATAAAATATTCAGTATTGGACCAGGTGTGAAAAGTTGCAGTTTCACTTGAGGATCATTGTTCAAGACAGGTATAAGAGGAGTTGAAGGATGTAACAATGCATCATTAGGTCAAATGAAGTGGAAATGAATGAACTGTTTGAGATGCTCGCCTGGCAGTTCACACCATTAAATGGAGATACAGCCTTCTAGAAAAGCTAGAAGCACCCATCATTTTTTATATGTAATGAAGTTAACTATGCTCTGTGTACATTTAACTAAATAATTTTAATTCATAGGGAGGCATGTGGATATTCTTCTCTTTATTTTTGGAAAATGAGGGATAAAATGAACACCGTCAGAAGTAGAAATCATAGCAAAACTCATGTAATTTCATTACTAGAAATATTCTCCAGGCCTTATCACAACTTTGATCCAAACATGGGTGCTTCTAGCTTTTATTTACTATGTATTTTTTATTTTCTTTTAATAAGTTCAAATACATTTCAAGTTATATTTTTATGCAATTTGTCCACCATCTCTTTTAAGCCTACTTTTTAATATTAAAGCTGGGACTATGCTAAATGGCAGACAACATTGGACTATTGTACAATTATAAAGGTTTTGTCATTTCAGCATTGTTTGAAAGTTTTCATTCTTTTGTAACTCAACCAACTGGTATTGTGTACTGTTATCCAAAAACAATGGACATGCAGAGGCACCCAGTTAACAGGTCTCTGCTAACCAGTTGGTAGGAAATGAAAGAAGACTCATTCTAGATTTCCCCTCAAGTGTGGACTGCAGATTTCACCATTTAAGAATGTTGAAGAAGTAACCTTGTCCTCACGCTCTGAAACTTGGCACATGTGTCAACAAAATCCACATTTTCTTAAATTGAATTGAGAACAACTTTTATAGATTTTATTGCTATACTAGTGTCTAAATCCAACAGGCTACAAAAACAGTACAATATGAATTTGGGAGATTACCTACAGATACAGAGTGGAAATTAGGTATTTCACCTTCACCACATGTAATAGAAGGCTACCAAAATAAATGAATGCAGCTCTCAACAACCTCAGAATGAGTTACCTAATGGCAGCTTTGAGTAGGATGTGATACATACAAAGGACAGGAAAAGGCAGCTGGTCCATCAAATCTGCCGCATCACCAATATGGTGCAAATACCCATCAATCCTATCCCACCCTCTTTCTCTTCCCCATAACCCCTCATCAACCCCAGCAACATAATCTTCCAGGAAAGGCAAAAAAAAAATGTACATGGCTTGCTAAAGGTATCAAAAAACTTTTTTTTTTTAAAATTAGAGAACTGGGGAGTATATCCAAGAGCGCTAATATCCATCATCAGGATAGCTTTAATCCTTTCATCAACCAAATCTCATTAGAAGCTCTGAATGTTGTGAAGTGATCAAAGTTTCACTTTTAAAAATACCTGGTTTCATTGTTAAAATTTTAGCTGAATTATGTACAATTAATAAAAATATCAAAAACATTCATTATATGTTGAATTACAACAAATTATTGTATGGATAGCATTCATTTTCTATTAAAAATCACTTGTAAAATGTTTTCAAAAGCGATAAGATGTATAATATAAAATTAACATCCGTCTAGTAAAGAAATACTGAAGTATTTGTAACTTGATCTCAGTAGAGACCAGTAACTGTTTTGAAGTAGACTAAATTCAAAATCCCAGTTATTTATTAAAGGAATAAAGCCACAAGATTCCACAGCTTAAAACAGAAAAACTTCCACTATACAAGAATCAACAAAGCAAGCACTAAATAATATCTATCCTATACACAAACATTTAGAATTAACGCGAGTTAAGCAACAATTAATGGGCAAATTGGAGGAGAATATAAAACCACTAATTGCACAGATACAACTAAGACAAATATTACAAATTAGATCTGCAGTCCACTCAGGGTTTGGTGATCACACTCAAGTAAAAGTCCTTCAAATTCTGCTGTCCTCACAAAGAATTTCTGCTCCTCTCCTTCTGGGAGCTAGTCTGATCCCCAGCCAAGAGCAGCACACAACCAATCCAAATTCCATGGACATGGTCTTCATCACAAATGGCACACAACTGCAGAACCTGCTCAACTCGGCCTGGATGGAGTAGACCCATCATTGTCATTATCCAGTAATAGAAACAGCAACTGCAATGTATTCTCAGCTTCTGGATCTGGACACAATCTTCTTCAACTTGCCCGAAATGTACCAGTAGACTCATCAACTAGTGCTGATCCAAGTCTTTATATATCTTTTAACCAGGGTCAGTTTGCTCAGAAGGTTTTGTTTCCAAGCCTCTGTTTCTGGTTCCTTAGAAACTGGAAGGGTTAGTTTCTTTCTGTGTTTACCTGTTCGGTTTTCCTGTTTCCCCTGTTCAGTTCAGCTTCTGTTTTAGTTAGGGTCTGCCTCAAAAAATCAAAATTAAATTTAAAGACACAGGTTCCCTCACAATAGAACTGTTTGAACTTCCAGGAAAATGCTATAGTTATGAAAATGCAGAGCAAATATTATATTGCATATTAATATTCAATTATTTTTCCACAAGTTGCCATTATAGTTATAAAAAGACAGATGTGTTGAAAGCACTTTTTTACCAATCAATAACAAATTTACAAGCACAAGGGATTGGCAGATCAGGGCAAAATGATCCAAGACTGATGAGGAGAGAGCACAAGAAGAGCAACGAAATATAATTGGAACCATAGAAATTTATGGCACAGGATGCTTGGCCCCTCCTGTCTTTCAGCCAAGAAAGGGTTGTTCAGCTCTCGGTCTATAGCCCTGTAGGTTCCAACACTTCAAGAGCATATCTAGGTAGTTTTTAAATTCAAAGAGGCTTCTGCCTCTACCACCCTTGGGTTCCAGACCCATACCATCCTCTGGGTGAAAATAAATTTCTCAACTCCCCTCTAAGCTTTCTACTAATTACTTTTAATCTGTGCCCACTGGTTATTGACCTTTCTGCTAAGGAAAACAAGTCCTTCCTAGCTGCTGTCTAGGCCTCTCAAATTTTATGCATCTCAAATAAATCTCCCCTCAATGGCCTCTGTTCCCAAGAAAATAGCCCCACCCCATTCAATTTTACCTCAGCTAAATTTTTCTAGTCCGGGTAACAGTATTGTAAATAATTTACAAGTTCTGCATATAGTTCTGCATGCAATATTTACCTCAACCCTTCATTTCCACATACTGTTTTCAAAATGTTTTAATTTTCCAACATATTGTACTGAATGAAGACAGTTCTGCCTCAATCCTCAAAGCCAGACCCTCAAGCTACATGGCACTGTAGCAGTAATTTTTTATGCAAGGGCAGAGGTTCAGGCGACAGGATGAAATGCAATACCACTGAGCAATTAACTGTCCTTCAAAGTAAGTTTTCTTTCAAAAGCCTTTCAATTCCTGCATTTTAAAAATATTGTTAAACCTGTTGTCACTGTTTCTCATACTCTTTAAACCAACCACCCACACCACCACCCCACCCGCACCATATTGTCTCAAATGTGTAATTATGATATTACAGATTTCAAGAATAACAGTTTTAAAGATACACTTCTGTTTTCAAAGAGCATAAAAGCCTTTTTCAACAAAGTATGGACATGGCACCTTCGGGTGTTTATTTCAAACCTTTGTCGGACTCATTTCTCTAGAGCTGGCTACCAAGAGTCATTAAAAATGCAAGACCCATCCAGGGGTGTCCACTGAATTCTAAGAAGAAGTGTGAAAACCCCATTTACTTCCAAGAGTACAGGAGACTGGAAGGGACTTCAAAGAACCTCAACATAATTAACTTCTTTGCCTGGTGGAACAGTGCTTCATCAAAATTAACACTGCAGCCATTTTATGTTTTGGAACTGTATCAAGGCTGTTTGAGAACAGCCATTTTGTGTGCAGAACCCTAGGAAGGGCTCTGAGAAACATCATCAGATATGGTTCTTGACTAAGAGAGGACAAAAAGGAAGGTATTGAGAAATAAAAACAAAAACCTGTGGATGCTGGAAATCCAAAACAAAAACAGAATTACCTGGAAAAACTCAGCAGGTCTGGCAGCATCGGTGGAGAAGAATAAAGTTGACATTTCGAGTCCTCATTACCCTTCAACTGAACTGAGTAAAATTAGGAGAGGGGTGAAATATTAGCTGGTTTGGGGGGGGTTGTAGGGACAAGCAAGCAGTGATAGGAGCAGATAATCAAAAGATGTCACAGACAAAAGAACAACCTGGCCCCAACCACCTCCTCTTCACCATGGACATCCAATCCCTCTACACCTCCATCCCCGATCAGGATGGTCTGAGGGCCCTTAGCTTCTTCCTCGAACAGAGGCCCGAACAATCCCCATCCACCACTACCCTCCTCCGTCTGGCTGAACTTGTTCTCATACTGAACAATTGCTCCTTTAACTCCTCTCACTTCCTCCAAATAAAACGTGTGGCTATGGGTACCCGCATGGGCCCCAGCTATGCCTGTATCTTTACGGGGTATGTGGAACATTCCTTGTTCCAGTCCTACTCAGGCCCCCAGCCACAACTCTTTCTCTGGTACAATGATGATTAATTCGGTGCTGCTTCATGCTCTCGTCGGGACTTGGAAAAATTTATTAATTTTGCTTCCAATCTCCACCCCTCCATCATTTTCACATGGTCCATCTCTGACACTTCCCTGCCCTTCCATGACCTCTCTGTCTCAATTTCTGGTGACAGACTGTCCACCAATATCTATTACAAGCCTACCGACTCCCATAGCTACCTCGACTACAGCTTCTCACATCCCGCTTCCTGTAAGGACTCCATCCCATCCTCTCAGTTCCTTCGCCTCCATCGCATCTGTTCTGAAGATACTACCTTCAAAAACAGTTCCTCTGACATGTCTTCCTTCTTCCTTAACCGAGGTTTTCCACCCACAGTCATTGACAGGGCCCTCAAGCCTGTCTGGCCCATCTCCCATGCATCCGCCCTCATGCCTTCTCCTCCCTCCCAGAAACATGATAGGGTCCTCCTTGTCCTCACTTATCGCCCCACCAGCCTCCGCATTCAAAGGATCATTCTCCGCCATTTCCGCCAACTCCAGCATGATGCCACCACCAAACACATCTTCCTTTCACCCCCCCCCCGGCGGCATTCCGTAGGGATCGTTCCCTCCAGGACACCCTGGTCCACTCCTCCACTACCCCCTACTCCTCAACCCCCACCTACAGCACCTCCCCATGCATGCGCAAAAGATGCAACACCTGCCCCTTCACTTCCTCTCTCCTCACCATCCAAGGACCCAAACACTCCTTTCAAGTGAAGCAGCATTTCACTTGCATTTCCCCCAACTTAGTCTACTGCATTCGTTGCTCCCAATGTGGTCTCCTCGACATTGGAGAGACCAAATGCAAACTGGGCGACCGCTTTGCAGAACACCTGCGCTCTGTCCACAAGAATGACCCAAACCTCCCTGTCCCTTGCCATTTTAACACTCCACCCTGCTCACTTGCCCACATGTCTGTCCTTGGCTTGCTGCATTGTTCCAGTGAAGCTCAACGCAAACTGGAGGAACAGCACCTCATCTTCTGACTAGGCACTTTACAGCCTTCCGGACCGAATATTGAATTCAACAACTTTAGGTCTTGAACTCCCTCCTCCATCCCCACCCCCTTTCCGTTTCTTCCCCCTCCCTTTTGTTTTTTTCCAATAATTTATATAGATTTTTCTTTTCCCACCTATTTCCATTATTTTTAAATCTATACCTTTTATGCCCTGTTAGTCTTATTTCACCCCACCCCCACTAGAGCTGTACCTTGTGTGTCCTGCCATCCATTCTTAATTAGCACATTCTCTTAGATAATATCACCACCTTCAACACCTCTTTGTTCTTTTGGTCTGTGACATCTTTTGATTATCTGCTCCTATCACTGCTTGCTTGTCCCTACAACCACACCAGCACCAACCCCCACTTCTCTCCCCCCACCCCTCCCACCTTAAACCAGCTTATATTTCACCCTCTCCTAATTTTACTCAGTTCTGTTGAAAGGTCATGAGGACTCGAAACGTCAACTTTATTCTTCTCCGCTGATGCTGCCAGACCTGCTGAGTTTTTCCAGGTAATTCTGTTTTTGTTTTAGGTATTAAGAAATGTTATTCTGCCAAAAGAGTCAGGCAACCTACAAGTGCCATAACTGCAGAATTAGTGAGAAATAAGAAATCTTCTCTTTCTCCCAAAAACCTGAGTCCAACCGAAAGAGTCAAACACCAACTGGTCAACTGTAGAAAGAATCACAGCTGCTAAACCTCAAGTTTCAACCACTTCACTTCGGAAAGAAGGAACTCAAGCAATGGGCCCAAAACGATATTTTAAGAGTCTGATTTGAAAACTCACCTTTAATTATCTTTTTCCTTTATATGCATTTTAATCTTTGTATCTGTATTTTAGCTAATAACCTCAATATTTACCCAAGCAACTTTCAGCAGTACTTTTTGTAATAAACTAATCTTTACCTTGTTTAAAACTAAAGGTTATCTGCTGGGCTATTTTTAAAGTGCACCACTCAAATTAAAACGGGAGGTGGGGGGGAGCTACATACACATAAATTCTTAGCTGACGGAACACTTTGAAATGCCTTTTATGTATTATTGCACATTTGCCCATTCAGTTTCCATTGGACTTCAAAAGTACTCTTACTCTATCTTCATTTTTTTCTGTTATGTCTTTACAAAGAGCCTTGGCACTATACTAATAAATACACTTGTTGCTGTTACAAGATTTGTCCAGTCTATATTACACAATATATAACCCCTGGCTAACTTACAGGTAAAAAGATAAGTAATCAAAGTAGTAGATGAGCAAGATTTCATGTCAACAGTTAAAATCACTCCTAGTTTAGATTGCTGTCTGTTTCAGTAATAGTAAAACTAAGGCTGTGATTTCAATTGTCAGGTGGTATATACCGGGAATGCATTACAGTTTTTTCTATTTCCTTCCAAACCCCAAATCAGTGCTAGTTTTCGGTCCAAATGAAAAAAATTTAATGAATAGAGAGGACAATTTGCTGAAAAGTTTAAAATATCTTTCACTCAAAATTGAGTTGCAGTTAAATGTAAGCAAGTGGAGGCTTGTATGACAAAGCAGTCCAACAAATATGATGAGAGCAGCTTATGGAGACTGGGTCACTGCAACATTTTACTCTCATAGTATTAGAATTGTGCACAATGCTGTTTTGTAATTTCTACTTCAGATACTGAAGCTGAAGTTAATTACAAACTACTCAAATTAAATTCAAATCAGTTCTGCTGAAATTATTTTCCCTCATTTGTTTGTGAAGTTTTGTTAACTGCAGCACAATAGTCACCTAGGGATGTGACACCAAATCCCATAAGCAAAGTTCATGCATTCTAACACCACTTAATCCCCCAAATTAAGCCACTGCCTTGAAAGCACAAGCCTACTGTTTATACTTATAAGGTTGGAAGTGTGAGGTTTTTTTGTCCCAGCAAGTATTAGGGTGCTATTAAGCTGTAAGCAGTGGTCTCAGGCCATAATTACAATGCTGGCTGCACTTTGCATCAAGCTGTCTTCCCAGGATTCTTTTTTGTGCTATGTTTTCTCTTAAAACTTGAAAGTCTAAACACCAATAAATTTTAAAATGTCTAAAAGATCTAATGGCTCTGCAGTGGACTTGAGTCATACTATTCTGGGTATCAACTTCGAGCAGTGCAAGACTTCGACAAGAGATCTTCAAAATAATCACACTTTTAAACCCAAATACTGCAGCTTCATCATATGTATTGCTCAAATCACACCATGGATACATCGCTAGTCCAATACTGACTATATTGCAGTATTGACTGATTTGGCACTCTGTATACAAATGCATGAACATGTAGTTCTTACATTTAGAACAAAAACAAAAATACCTGGAAAAACTCAGCAGGTCAATCAGCATCTGTGGAAAGGGATACAGTTGACGTTTCGAGTCCATATGACCCTTCATCAGAACTAAGACAAATAGAAATGAGATGAAACATAAGCTGGTAGAGGGGGGTGGGACAGGAAGAGCTCGATAGGGGGCCAGTGTTAGATGGAGGCCAAGAAGAAACTGCCAAAGATGTCATAGACAAAAAGGACAAAGGGGTGTTGACGTGGTGATATTATCTAAAGGATGTGCTAATGGGGACATTAAGGATAGCAAGCAGAACAAGCTAGTGGCAGATGGCCCTAGTGGGGGTGGGGGTGGGGTGGGGGGAAGGGATTGAAATGGGCTAAAAAGGTGGAGATGAAACAATGTTGCTTTTATTTTAGTTCTTAAATCATATTGGAATAATATAATAATGAAATATAGCAGAGGGGGTTCTGTACAATTAAAATGCAACAGTCAGAAGATTTAAACTGTTAAAGCAGCACTCATTTACAAAGTTTGATTCAAATTTGTATCAGGTTTGAAGGGATGAATGCAACAGAATAGCATTAAGGCGGCAGGCACATGCAGCATCCAAATAAATTATCCATTTTTAGAAGCAGAGAATCATATAGCACCTGCATCATCCTGCAAATCTTTCCTTTTCAAGAAATATGCACAATTACCTTCTGAAACAAGCTACTGAATCTGCTTCCAGCAGGTCGTACCTTCTAGATCAGAAGTCACTGAATAAAATGCAGTTGCCAATTACTTTAAGTCTGTGTCCACTATTTACCAACCCTCCTGCCAGTGGAAACAGAAAGAGAACACAAGGTAAGAAATAAAAGTAGACCATACAGTTCCCTCAAACTTGCTCTATCATTCAACACGATCATGGCCGACTGTCGGGTTCATATTCACTTTCCCACCTGCTCCCCAAGTCCTTTAATTCCTGAGACATTAAAAATGTGCTCATCTCAGCCTTGAATGTATTCAATAACAGAACATCATCAACCTTCTCGGGTAGAGAATTCCAAAGATTCACAACTCAGTGAAGAAATTTATCCTCACCTCAGTCCTAAATGATCAACCCCTTATCCTGAAACAATGCCCACAGATTCCGGAGCCGGGGAAACCACCTCAGTGTCTACCTCATCAAGACCCTCCAGAATCTTAATGAAAGGAAAAATACTGTGGATGCTGGAGATCTGAAATAAAAACAAAGTGCTAAAAAATCTCAGCAAGTCTGGCAGCATCTCTGGACAGAGAAACAGTGTTAAAGCTTCAAGTCCAATAGGGCTCTTCTTTGGAACTCCCCCTTCAGAATCTTGCGTATGTTTCAATGAGATCTCCTCTCATTCTAAAATCAAGACAGTATAGGTACAATTTACTCTGCCTCTCAAAGTCTACACTCTCAGCCCAGGAACCAATCTAATAAGCCTTGATTATGCAGCCTTCAAGGCAAATATATCAAATGGAGGCCAAAATTTTGCAGTACCCTAGGTTTGGTATCACCAATGCCCCTTACAATTGTAGTAAGATTTCCTTATTCTTGTTCTCCAATCCCCTTGCAAAAAGGCCAACATGTCATTTGCCTTCTTAACTGCTTGATGTACCTGCATGCTCATTTAGTGTTCCTTGTAGGAGTACACCCAAGTCTCCCTGAACACCAACATTTAAAAGTTTCACACCTTTTAAAGTATTCTGCTTTTCTATTCTTACTACCAAAGTGAATAATCTCTCACTTTCCCACATTATACTCCATCTGCAACTTGGTAGTCACTTAATCAGTTTGTGCTATATCTCTTTGCCGCCTATGTCCTCTTCAAGAGTTTACATTCCCACCTAGCTTTGTTTAAAAGCAACACTCCATAATTTTGAACACCACTAAATCATCTCTGCACTAAGAACAATAATTCCACCTTCTCTAGTCTCTGCACATAACAGAAGTTCCTCACTACTAGTACAATTAATTCTAGGAAATCTCCTCTGCACCCTCTCCAAGCCAGGCATCCTTTCTAACATATGGTGCCCAGTGTTATTACTGGATAAACAGAGGTGAGCTGACTTTTCTCTTTATCCCATTCCTGACTTGGTTATGACTTGGTTATAACAGAGATTTAAAAGGGCGGTGATAAAGAGCTAGATCAACTGATCTCTCTCTGAGAACTCCATATACTCTGTCTCCGTAAAAACTGCTTGTGTCCTTCTTAAATGCAACATAGTAGCTGCTGTAAGCAGGTGTCCTTTGCTTAGAAGTGCAGTACTCTAGGTTTGGTATCGCCAATGCCCTATACAATTGTAGTAAGATTTCCTCATTCTTGTTCTCCAATCTTCTTGCAAAAAAGTCAACGTCATTTGCCTTCCTAACTGCTTGCTGTATTTCCAACGCATCCACTATCCCATTAGCCACCCCTTTGAAAACCCTAGAATGAAGCCCATCAGGGTCCTGAGGCTTGTCAGCCTGCAGCTCCATCAGTTTATTCAGTACTTTCTCTAGTGATTGCTTTCACCGTGTTCCCCTTTCTCTTCCACCTCAATTTGTAGTTATTACTGGAATGTTTTTGGTATCCTCTATAGTGAAGACAGAAGCAGAACGTTTGTTCTTTCATGCGCCATTTTATTATCTACCATTAACTCCCTACTGTCACTCTCTGGAGGACTAACTTACTTTACTTACTCTTATCCTTTTTAAGTACTTGTAGAAACTCTTGCTATGCATTTTGAATTTCTAGCTAACTTCCTCTCACACGCTAATTTCTTTCTCCTGATTAACCTTTCTGTCATTCTCTGCCATTCTTTATATTCTGACCAATTAGCTGGCCTGCCACTCATCTTTGCACAGTTATATGCTTTTCCTTAAATTTGATTCTTTCCTTAACTTATTTAGTTAACCATGGATAGTAGGTCCTCCCCTTAGAATTTTTCTTTGTAGCAGGAATGTACTTATTCTGAAATATCCTCTTAAATATCTGCCACTGCTTCTCTATTGACCTATCCCCTAGCTTAGTATTCCAGTACACTTCAGCTAGCTCAGCTTAAATGCCCACCTAATTGCGCTTATTTAACTTTACAATACTAGTCTTAGACCTACTATTCTCCCTTTCAAACTGGATGCAAAATTCAATCATATTGTGGTTGCTGCTACCTAGGGGTGCCTTTACTCTGGAGTCATTAATTAATCCTATCACATTACACAATACCAAGTCTAATATAACCTGCTCTCTGGTTGGTTCCTGAACATGCTGTTCTAAAAAAAAAACTCTCTCGAAAGCATTCTATGAACTCATCCAGGCTACTAGTGTCAATCTGATTTTTCCAGTTTGTGTGTAGATTAAAATCACTGACATTTATTGCCATCCCTTTATCACAAGCACCCAATATTTCTTCTTGTATACTTTGTGCTACATTGTGGTTACTGTTAGGGGGCCTGTAGACCAATCCTACTAGTGACTTCTTTCCCCTACTATTCCTCATCCTTAAACTGATTCTGCATCCTGGTTTCCTGAGCCAAGGTCATCTCTCACAATTGCACCAATGCCATCCTTGCTCAACAGTGCTAGCCCTCCACCTTTACCTAGCTTCCTAATCTTCTTGAATATCGATAACCCCTCAATATTCAGGATCCAATCTTTGTCATCCTGCAGCCACCTCTCTGTAATGGCTATCAGGTCATATTTATTGACTTCAATGTGCGTTATCAACTCATTTATTTTGTCATGAATGCTAAGTGCATTTAGATACAGAGCCTTCAGTTTTGTCTTTTTGTTATCTTTGTAATATCTAGTCTTGACTATTGATGTATTCTTATATTTTATCTCAGTCTCTTCCTGCTATTCTATGACCCTCAATTCCTGTATTACTATTATGGTCTCTTGCCTTGAGTCTACCCCTTGTTTTGCCACATCTACCCAAGTTTGATCCCTCAGCCCCCCTTGTTTAGGTTGATGCCCTCTCAACTTCCCTAGTTATGAGATTCACAAGAACACACGTCCCAGCACGGTTCAGGTATAGATCATCCCAATGGTACAGCCCCGCCTTTCCCCAGTACTGGTGCCAGTGCCACACGAACTGGAACCCACATCTCCCACACCAGTCTTTGAGCCACACGTTCATATCTCTAATCTTATTTGCCCTGTGCCAAGTTGCATATGGTTCAGGTAATAATCCAGAGGTTATTAGCTTTGAGGTTCTGTTTCTTAAATTGGTACCTAGCTTCCTCATACTGACTATTCAGATGCTCCTTTGTCCAGCCTGCCTATGTCGTTGGTACCTACATGGACCACAATGACTGAATTCTCCCCCTCCCACTGCAAGCTCCTCTCCAGCCCTGAGGAGATGTTCCCAAATTCTGGCACCAGGCTAGTGTAACAGCCTTCTAGACTCTCGCTCTTTGCTACAGTGAACGGTGTCAATCCCCTTCACTATATTATCCCCTACCACCACTACATTCCTGTCTGCTCCCCCCACTTGAATGGATCGTTGTATCATGGTGCCATGGCCAGCCTGCTCATCCATCTTACAGGCCTTGCTTCTGTCCACAGAGGTTGTGGTTCAAAAATTGCAAAGTCTGAGGCTCCTCCACTACTGTCTGCTTGGTCCCATTACCCGCCTCACTCACAGTTACATCCTCCTGTCCCTCACTGCTGACCAAAACAGACAATCTTATTCTAAGAGGCATGACCGTCTTCTGGAACATAGTGAACAGGTATTTTATACATCCCCTCCCTTATGTTGTGCAGTGTTTACAGTTTAGCATCCAGGTCAATAATCATGATCAGAATTCCTCTAGCTGTTTACACTTTCTGCAGATGTGTTTGTTCTAGTTCACCTTGGCATCCAAAAGCTCCCACATTCCACAGCTGCAACACAACATAAGTAACAATGGCAGGACAGGTATTATGTTATTTAGTTAACATAATTTAATTACTCACTTAATTAACTTAGAATAATTTCTTATGGATACCACACCTGTTTCTCCTGTGCACCAAATTCCCACATGAACCTAATTCACTATTCACTCTCCAGCACAGTCGCCTTATCCTCATGCACCCCTTACTGATCATGCGGTTTGAAAAGCCTGTCTCTTTTATAGATCCTCTGATGAGTCACCAGCTGGCTTAGCTTCCTGCTATAGTAATTAACACCACTTGAACCAACTGCTTTCAGGTGATTGACAGATAACTGCCCAGGCAGTTCTCTGTTTAAGATAACCTAACTTATTTGAAGGTTGGTACTACATCAGATCTTTATTCTTAATCTAGTTTAAACCCGACAAGGACTTACTACGTGAACGTAATTTGTTACTGAGTCTCCGTCTGACTCTGGCGCAGTCACCTGTCTCCTCTCGCACCCTTTGCTGCTCGCCTACATGGCTACGTTGTGTATGGCGAGGGTTGTGCACCCTGGTTTGTCCCTACAGACTCCTTTAAAACACTGAGCAGTCCTGTCAGGTCTCTGTTCGGTATTTAAATAGAAGAGCACAGAGTATAATCTCCCTAATAGTTCAGTGTTAGCTAACTGGGCAGTAGGGAGTTCAATTTGGATCTGCCTCATTCTCACTATCCCTTTCATCCTCCACTTTCATTACTGCCTGACAGACCTGTGCTTGTTTATCCTCCTCCCATCTATGGTACCATTTCAACATGCTAATATGACACAGCCTGCTCTGTTTCCTGTGATCTGGGTTATCAGTTAAATAATTCACCTCACCAATCCTGTTCTTACACTGAACCGGGCTTTCAGTGGTTCATCCTATAAAGGATATTAACACTAATACATGGTCCCCTGGTCTTGGCATTGTTTCTGCTTGTCTTTTCATTTGTCTGTTAAATGTTAAGGTGCTCTTGGGCCACTTTACAGGCTCTTGTGAGTTGCTCCAGGAACATGGGCACGTAATGTAACAGAGGATTCATCCCTTTGCTTGAAGAACCTGTCCTTGATTAGTTTCAGAGGACCTCTTACCTTGGACCATAACTTCCGATGGAGTGGCAATTGAGTCAGATTGCCATTCCGCTCGAAGGTTTTTACCTTTACATTCAGGCAATACTATCTCGCCCAACCTGCTGACTCAAGCTGGGTTAGATCTGGGCAATGCACCGCGTCTCCAGGGCCCAGCGTCAATGATTGTAGAGTTGAAGGTAAGTAAGCCATGCTCCCTTTTTTGTGGCAGTAGCTGCCGTAATCCATACAAGTTTAAAGATCCAGCCAGGTTTAAAAGGTGTTTGACAAAGTAAGTGTATAAGCTAAATGGGTAGGATCTGTTTGGGGAAGTCCTGAGGGGGACGGGACGGATGTCGGTGAGAGTCTGTACAATAGTTACTCAGAAGCCAGAAGTGGTTTTAATTCTTCCAACTGTTTCTGGGTAACAATTGAAGCAACACAGTTGGGACCACCTGAAGTTTGAGATTTAAGATGATTCCCAGTGCAGGGCAATTGCTAATGGGAAGTTAGCATTTCCCAAGAAATTTCCATGCAAACCTTACCTGGAAACGTCCTGTGGGGGTCAGAAGGGGGGGCGGGGTTGGAAAGAGGGCAGCACATACCCAGATACAACACCCTGGAGCTGGGAAGTTAAGATCCTGGTGTCCATAAATTAATTCAAAGGCACTAAAGTTGGTCGACTCATTGGGTGAATCCTGAGTAGATAACAGGAGAAATCCCAGCGTTTTGTCCCAGTCGTGGGTATGTCCGATCATCATCTTGGGGTCTGATGGCAACACCGAAAGCCCTTGTGACTGTGGGTGGTAGGCTAAGGACTTTAGCTGGATTTCAGATTACTCATGATTTTCTAGAAAATTTTGGACATAAAATTGGTGCCCTGATCCAACTGGATCTCAGCCAGCAATCTGTATCAGGTGAAGAACTGGGTTAACTTCACCACTACTAGCTTGGCAGAAATGGTTCTCGGGGGGTGGCCTCTGGGCACAGGGTAGCCACATCCATAATAGTGAGGATGTACTGGTGGTCCCCTTTTGTTTTCAAGAGGAATTCCACACAATCTACCAACACCCTGCTGAACGGTTCCCCAAAAGCTGGTACGAGAATCATGGGTGCCGGTTTCATCACAAGTTGGGGTTTTCTCCACAAAATCGGGCACATATGGCACTTTTACACAACTGAACCACGTCACTATGGGGGCATGGCCAGTAGAAATGCTGGCTTATGCAGGTATGGGTCTTCTGGATACCCACGTGCCCAGCCATGGTGATTGCGTGGGCTATCCTGGATACCTCCCTACAGTACCTGCGTGGCACCACTATCTGGTAGACCACTGTCCACCCTTCACCTGCAGATCTGTGAGGGGGTCTCAACTTTCATATCAGCACTCCATTTTTTTTTTAAACAGTAGCACTCTGGAATTCCCTTGCTTCAGTTTCAGTTTGGGCAAATTGTACTAATTTTCTTAAATCCAGGTCAGCTTCCTGGGCCTTGACCAGGGAAGACCTGCTTACCACTTCCTTTGGGTTATCCAAATATCTGGAAAAGTTTTGGATAGCCAAATGGCAGTCATCCGTCCATGATGCCAATTTAGCTTCTGACAACGAGGCTTGTTTAGCCACTGACCAGGTCACTAGACAGGCAGGGAAAATGCCAGTAACCACTCTGTCACCATGACCTCACGTGGATACTACTCTGAGGATACTAGGGAAGCCATTACCTTCACCACCACCAAGTAATTTCCAAGTAGGAAGTTGACCTCAACCACAGATAAACTATAGACAGTCCCTACGGTTACCAGCCAAACATTAGATCACACTCCAGGTGCACCTGATACAAAGGCATGCGTAAGTACTCTCTCCCAACACCATTAACTAAAACATTGGCACTCAATGTGCTCTCTGGTTGAAAAGTCATGCCTTTCCCCAGCAAAAAAGTGTTGGCCCCTGCATCCACAAGTATGACTATAGATTTACATTTTTTTTTAATTATTGATTCGTGGGATGTGGGCATCACTGACTAGGCCAACATTTATTGCCCATCCCTAATTGCTCACGTAAAGGTAGTGGTGAGCAGAGTTATTGAACTTCTGCAGTCCATGTGTTGTAGGAACAACCATAGTGCTGTTAGGAAGGGAATTTCCGGATTTTGACCCAGCGACAATAAAAAAAAAGGGCAATATATTCCTAAGTCAGGATGGTGTGGGCTTGGAAGGGAATTTGTAGGTGGTGGTGTTCTCATACATCTGCTGCCCTTGTCCTTCTAGGTGGTATAGGTCATGGGTTTGTAATGTACTGTCTAAGGACCATGAGTTGCTGCAGTGCATCTTGTAAATTGGTACACGCTGCTGCCACTGTGCAGCGATGGTGGAGGGAATGAATGTTTAAAGTTGGTAGATGGGGTGCCAATCAAACAGGTTGCTTTGACCTGGATGGTGTTGAGATTGTTCAGTGGTGGGGGAGCTGCACTCAGCCAGTTAAGTGGAGAGTGTTCCATCACACTCTTGGCATGTGCCTTGGAGATGGTGGACAGGCTTTGGGGAGTCAGCAGAATTCCTAGCCTCTGCCCTGCTCTTGTAGCCACAGTATTTATATGGTTGGTCCAGTTCGGTTTCTGGTCAATGGTAACTCCCAAGATATTTATGATGGGGGACTCGGTGATGGTAATGCCATTGAATGTCAACAGGAAATAGATTCTCTCTTCTTGGAGATGGCCATCACCTGGCACGTGTGGCATGAATGTTACTTGCCACTGATCAGTCAGAACCTGAATATAGTCCAGGTCTTGCTGCATATGGACACAGACTCGAGTATGAGGAGTCACAAACGGTGCTTAACAATACATCAGCAAACAGCCCTACTTCTGACCTTATGACTGATGAAGCAGCTGAAGATGGTTGGGCCTAGGGCACCACTCCTCAGCGTTATCCCAGGGTTGAGACTGATAGGCCTCCAACAACCACAACCATCTTCCTTTGTACTAGGTATGACTCCAACTAGTGGAGATTTTTCCCCCTGAATCCCATTGACTTCAGTTTTCCTAGGACTCCTTGCTGACACACTTGGTCAAATGCTGCCTCGATGTCATGGGCGGTTACTCTCACCTCACCTCTGGTACTCAGCTCTTTTGTCCATGCTTGGGCCAAGATTGTAATGAGGTTAGGAGCTAAGTGGCCCTGGCAGAACCTAAACTTGAGTGTCAGTGAGCAGGTTCTTATTAAGTGCCACTTGATAGCACTGTCGACGACGCTTTCCATCACTTTGCTGATGATTGACAGTAAACTGATGGGGCAGTAATTGGCTGGATTGCATTTGTCCTGCTTTGTGTACAGGACATACCTGGGCAATTTTCCACATTGCCAGGTAGATGCCAGTTCTAGCTGTACTGGAACAGCTCAGCTGGGGCGCAACTAGTTCTGGTGCTCAAATCTTCAGTACTATTACCGGAATACTGTAAGGGCCCATAGCCTTTGCCGCATCCAATACCTTCAGCCACTTCTTGATATCATGTAGAGTGAATAAAATTGGAAGACGACTGGCATCTGTGATGCTGGGAACCTCAGGAAAAGGCCAGGATGAATCATCCACCCAGCACTGGAGATAATTGCAAATGTTTCAGCCTTTCCTTTTCCACTGATGTGCTGGACTCTTCCATCATTGAGGATGGGGATATTTGTGGGGCCTCCTCCTCCATTCAGGTGTTTAATTGTCCATCACCATTCACAACTGGGAGAGGCAGGACTGCAGAGCTTAGATAAGATCTGTTGGTTTTGGGAACACTTTTAGCTCTATCTATTGAATGCTGCTTCCACTGTTTTGGCATGCAAGTAATCCTGTGTTGTAGCTGCACCAGGTTCACAACTCACTTTTAGGTATGCCTGGTGCTGCTCCTGGCATGCCTTCCTGCACTCTTCATTGATCCAGGGTTACCACCAAGCCAGGGGGTCAATGGTAGAATGGGGGATATACCAGGCTATGAGGCCACAGATTGTGGTTGAATACAATTCTGCTGCTGATGGCCCACAGCACTGGATGCCAGTTTGGAATTGTTAGATCTATTCAAAATGTATCCAGTTTAGCATCGTGGTAGTGCCACACAACATGGAGAATGTCCTCAATGTGAAGACAGGACTTTGTCTACACAAGGACTGTGTGGTGACCACTCCTACATTACTATCATGGACAGATGCGTCTGTAAAAGGTAGATTGGTGAGGACGAGGTCAAGTAGGTTTTTCCTTCTTGTTGGTTCCCTCAACACCTGCTGCAGGCCCAGACTAGGAGCCATTCCCTTGAGGGGTCAACCAGTAGTGGTGCCACCAAGCCACTCTTGGTAACAGACTTTGAAGTCCCTCATTCAGAGTACATTCTGTGCCCTTGCCACCCTCAATTCTTCCTCCAATTGATGTTCAACATGGAGTACTGATTGATCAGCTGAGTAGGGGGTGGTGGTAATCAGCAGGTGGTTTCCTTGCCAATGTTTGACTTGATGTCATGAGACTTCATAGGGTCCGGAGCCAATTTTGAGGACTCCCAGGGAAACTCAGAGCTGTACATCACTGTGCCACCACTCTGCTGGGTCAGCCCTGCCATGGAATAGGACATACCCAGGGATGTTGATGGTGGCATCTGGGGCATAGTCATACTCACCTATTATATCTTACAATGTCAGGCTATTGCTTTAGTCTGTGGAACATCTCACAATTTGGCTCAAGCCTCTAGACATTATTAAAAATGACATTTCAGGGTTGCCGGGGTGGGGGTTGGCCTTTGTCATTTCCATTGCTGATGATCCATCTGGTTTCATTCCTTTAAGACTTGGTAGTGGTTTCATACAACTGACTGGCTTGCTAAGCCATTTCAGTGGGCATTTAAAAATCCACCTCATTGCTGCAGTTGTAAAGTGACAAGTAGGCCAGCCCAGGTAAGGACAGCAGATTTCCTTCCCTAAAAGGACATTTGTGAACCAGATAGGTTTTCGTGACAATTTACAATGGTTTCACCACTATAATTGAGAATAGCTTTTAATTCTAGATTTCTTTTATTGATTGAATTTAAATTTCACCAACTGTCGTGGTGGAATTTGACCCATGTCCCCAGAACAGTGGCCTGGGCCTCTAGATTACTAGTCCAGTGACATTCCCACTACACCACCGTCTCACCTGCCTCACTTGAGTAGAGTGTCACTTTTCCTTTAAGCCAGAAATCTCTGTGACTCTCAGGGATCTTGTTCACCTCACCTACACCCACAGTGGAATTTTTACTGGGGCTTCCAGCCACAGTCAGAGCCATAGCATTACCTGCTGTGCTGATGTTCAAGGCCCCTTTTCTTACACTGACCTGGTGTACCCCGACAAATCCTACAGGCCTTCTTCGTAAAATATCAGTGTCATATCTTGTTGCAATGGAAGAACATAGGCTTCCAGACATCACTCCTACTCTCAGCACCCTCCCTTCTGGCCCGAGAAGGGGACTTGCCCTTGCTTTCCCATATTCCCCTTTTTGCCCCTGGCTGTTCACCCTCCCATCTTCTTTCACAGGGTGACAGACAAAGGGTATCCCCTGGAGTAAGGGCTTGTGGGCAAGGTCAACCATCAGCTACCACAGCTGCTTATCTAGCTTTAGAACCTTTTGCTTCTCCACATGTGTCCTTACAAAGGTAGGGAGTGAGTTTTTACTCTTTAAGGAGAATTAACTCAAGGTTTTCATAGGTGGCCTCTAATTTAAGTGCCCACATTTAGCCATCAAAGACAAATTGCTTGACCCTCTAAAACTCTATGCAAGTTTGCTCCAGCTGTTTTCAAAGGTTGCAAAATTTCTATCTATAAGCTTCTGGCACTAACTCATAAGCAATGAGAATAGCCTTTTTCACCATCTCAATCTGCAGAGGTCTCCTCAGAAACCTCGCTGGCCTTGCCCGTTAACCTGCTTTGCATCAGCAGCATATAGCTTTCTGTAGGCCATTTCATTTGCTTTACGATTTTCTTAAATGAAATGAAAGATTCCAGTATGTTCCTCAAGTTTAGGGATTGCTTGGGCAATTTTAATTCATTCATTGGATGTAGGCATCACTGTCTAGCCCAGCATTTATTGCCCATCCCTAATTACCCTTGAGAAGATGGTGGTGAGCTGCCTTCTTGAACTGCTGCAGTCCAAGTGAAGGAGTTACAGGATTTTTCACCCGGCAACAGTGAAGGACAGTGAAGGAATGGTGATATATTTCCAAGAGAGGATGGCAAGGGGCTTGGAGGGGAACTTCCAGGTGGTGTTGTTCCCATATGTCTGCTGCCCTTGTCCTTCTGGATGGTAGTGGTCATGGGTTTGGAAGGTACTATCTAAGGAGTTCTTGCAGTGCATCTTGTATATGGTACACACTGCTGCCACTGTGCTTTGATGGAGGAGGGAGTAAATGTTTGTGGATGGGGTGCCAATCAAGGAGGCCACTATGTCCTAGATGGTGTCAAGCTTCTTCAGTGTTGCTGGAGCTGCACTCATCCAGGCAAGTGGAGAGTATTCCATCACACTCCTGACTTGTGTCTTGTAGATGGTGGGCAGGCTTTGGGGAGTCAGGAGGAGGGGTACTCGCCACAGGATTCCCAGCTTCTGACCTGCTCTTGTACCACATTATTTAAATGGCTGGTCCAGTTCAGTTTCTAGTCAATGGTAGCCCCCCAGAGTGTTGATACTGGGAGATTCAGTGATGGTAATGCCATTGAATGTCATGGGGTGATGGCTAGATTCACTCTTGGAGATGGTCATTGCTTGGCACAAATATTATTTGCCACTTGTCAGCCTAAGTCTGGTTATTGTCCAGGTCTTGCTGCATTTGGACATGGACTGCTTCAGTATCTCAGTCGTCGTAAATGGTGCTGAACAGTGAGCAATCATCAGCTGAAGATAGTTGGGCCTAGGACACTAACTACCCTGAGGAACTCCTGCAGTGATACCCTGGAACTGAGATGATTGAGCTCCAACAACCACAACCAACTTTTTGTGCTAGGCATGACTCCAACCAGTGGAAAGTGTTCCCCCACCCTGCCGATTCCCATCGACTCCAGCTTTGCTAGGCTCCCTGATGCCACACTCAGTCAAATGCTGCCTTGATGTCAAGGGCAATCACTCTCATCTCACCTCTGGAGTCCAGCACTTCTGTCCATGTTTGAGCCAAGGTTGTAATGAGGTCAGGAGCTGAGTGGCCCTGGTGGAACCCAAACTGAGCAACAGTGAGCAGGTTATTGCTAAGCAAGTGCCCCTTGATAGGACTGTTGATGACCCCTTCTGTCATTTTACCAATGATCAAGAGTAGGCTGATGGGACGATAATTGGCCCAGTTGGATTTGTCCTGATTTTTGTGTACAGCCATACCTGGGCAATTTTCCACATTGCCGGGTAGATGCCAGCTTTATAGCTGTCCTGCAGTAGCTTGGCTAGGCATGTAGCAAGTTATGGCGCACAAGTCTTCAGTACTATTGCCGGAATATTGTCAGGGCCTATAGTCTTTGCCGGTTCGTCATAGCAAATGTAGCGAATCAAATTTAAACAGTTCTGCAGTTGGCCCTGGGGTGATGACAGGTCTCTCCCTATCGATACCTTCACTGGATCCAGGGGTAGCCTCCTCTCTAGTTCAAGCTTTTTTGAAGAAATTCCCTTTCTTCTCTCTGCTCCTGTCACACTTATTTTTAATCTCTCTTTGAAATGCTCTTTCCTTTTCTTTCTCCTGAAATTCCAGCTCTAGCCTCTTCGGTTCCAACTATGTTTTTGCTAAAGCTAGTTTGTCTGTTTCCAGTTCTACACTTATCGCTAGCTCTTCCAATTCAATTTCAAGATTGCTGCCAATAGTTTTTGAATTTCTTGCTTCCTCACTTTCAGTTGAAATTCTATCTCTAACCGCATAGCCACACTTTACAATTAATCGTTAGATGATGCCTTTAAACCATTCAAGTTATTTCAGTCAGTTCTAAAAACACACTAGTCTCAAAAGTTTATATTTTGATTAGTACGGGATCACTATAATACACAAGAAAACTGAACTGGCGTTTTAAAATTATGTCTGGGGATTAATTTAGTTTCTGCTTCCAATTACACTCATTTGTCGATGGGTTCAAATGCCAGACCCAAGCACCCAATATCTGTTGCAACCAGGTTAACAAGGGTGAACTGACTTCTCTCTTTGTCCCACTCCTTAGTTGGTTATAACAGAGTTTGAATTTAAAAGGGAGATGATATTGCCAATTTAAGATATATATTTAACTGTGCGTGGCTAAGTTCAAGAAATAAGCCAGCCAAGTTACTTAAGTTATAAGAGCTAGTTTTATTGCTAAAACTCACTCAGGTAATGATGCAGAAATTAACAGAAGGTTTATAATATGTCCAAATACCCACTAAAGCAAAAACACCACACACACAAACCGCACCCCCCCACACCACCCCAGCATGCAAAAGGTAAAGCTCTGTAGAGTATCACATATTAAAATCTTGCCAAGTGACAAGTCAGAAAGAGAGTTATCCAGAGTGTCCTGGTGTTTGTTCACAGCTAAAGGATTCTAGTTCTTGGGGTTTCTCACTGGAGGTAGTGGCGTTGATTCAGAGTTCTCCTTTAAGAACTCTCAGCTTGCAGCAATGAGGTCTTCTGGTTGATTTTTCAAATCACAAACAGTTCAGCTTTCATGACAGAGGATTCAGAAGAAAAGGGGTGGGTAAGGCTATTGCCCCTGTGGCAGTCTCTCTATTACCATCAAAGATCCAGTAACTTTTATACATCCAAGAGCTGGATGACGTGACCTCTCAGAGCTCCACAGATTCTGTCTCCATAAAACCTGCCTGTGTCCTTCACAAATGCAACATAGTAGCTGCTGTAAGCCAGTGCCCTTTGCTTAGGAAAAGTCTTTTCAAAAAGTTCAATTTACATATGTATGTCCAGCTGATGCCATTATAAATTAATATTTTACATAACACATCTTCATAACACCAAAGTTCCACAATACTCCACTTGAGGCTTTACCAGAGACTTAAAGTATAGTACAACTGCATTGCTTTTATACACAAAGCCTCGATTTATAAAGCCACACATTCAGTATATTTTTTTCAAAATTTATAAACATTTTCATTTCTGAACCCCCAAATCCCTCCCTGCTCCTCCAAACTGAAGATTGAACCAATTCATTTGTACTGCCTCTCCTCGTTCTTCCACCCAAGATGTGTCATTTCCTAGTTCTTTGGTAAATATTATCTGCAAAGTGCCTGCCCATTTCACCCGCCTATGCCCTCCTGAAATAGAATCATAGAATCATAGAATTTTATAGCAGAGGAAGTGGCCATTCTTCCCATAGTGTGGCTTCCAGCTGACAAGTAGTCATCCAGCCCTTTCCAGCTCTTGTTCCATTGTTTTTTAAGTTATGAAACTTCAAGTGCATATCCAGGTGACATCACAACCCTAGTTTCCCCTCTAAACCTCCCATCTCTTAGCCAAAATCTATGGCCACTGCTTATAGACCCCTCAACCAAGGAGAGCAGGGCCTTCCCATCCATATCTAGACCCCTCAATTTTATACACTTCAATTAGGACTCCCTTCAGCCTTCTCTGTTCCAAAGAAAATAACCTTACCCCTTCCAATTTTCCTCATAATTAAAATTCTTTGGTCCAGGCAACATCCTCAATCTTCTCTATACCTGCTCTGTACCCTTTCTAGTGCAACTGCATCTTTCCTAAGATGCAGAGGCCAGAACGACATGCAGTACTCCAGTTGTGGCCCAATTAGTGTTTTATTCAGTTCCAGCATAACCTTCCAGCTCTTATATTCTATGCCTGGGCTAATAAAGGCAAATATCCCATATGCCTTCTAGATCACCTTATCCACCTGTCCACTACCTGCAGGAATGTGTGGCCATGCACCCCAAAGTCCCTCAGTTCCTCTATACCTCTCATTTACTGTGTATTCCCTTGCCTTGTTAGCCTTCTCCAAATCAGATTTCTTCAGATTGAAGTCCATTTGCTACTGTTCCACGCACTTGACTCGTCCACTAATATCTTCCTGCATTTACAGCTTTCTTCATTATCAATTGCATGGCTTTTTTTTCAATCAAAATAATAATGCACCCTACAGTCAAGTCTAAATCACTGATTAATATCTGGCACAAAAAGCTAGGAACCTAATGCTGAGCCCTGTGGAAAAGCCTTTCAGTCACAAAAACACCCATTAACCATTACCTATTGCTTCTTGCCTCCGAGTCAATTTTGGGTCCAACTTGCCATGTTGCCTTGGATCCCATCGGCTTTTACGTGGTAGACTGGTCACAAAAACGGGGCCTTACCAAAAGCCTTGCTAAAAGCCAAAAAGACTACATCAAGTGCACAACCCTCCTCCTTACCTTCTCAAAAAATTCAATCCCCTTAGACAGACACGACCTTCACTTAAGAAATCTGTGCTGACAGTCTATGCTTAATCCATGTCTTTCGAAATGAAGTATCTTGACCCTCTAAGTTTTCTTTAAAAATCTTCCCACCAAGTTTAGACTGACTGGCCTATAATTAGTTTGTTTTTCCCTTTCTCCTTTTTTAAACAATGGTAGAAAGTTAGCTATCCTCCAGTCCTCTGGCACCACACTTATAGCCAGAAGGGACTGAAAAATGATGGTCAGAGGTTCTGCTATTCCTCATCTTGTGCTCCTTAACGGCCTACAATACATTTCATCCAGCCTGGGGATTTATCCACTTTCAAAGATGTTGAACTCCTTAATACTTCCTCTCACACTATGTAAATTTAATCTAATATTTCTCACTCCTCTTCCCTGATTGCAATGTTTAGATCAACATTCTATTTTAAGAACCATACCCACATCCTCCACCTCCACAGAGATTAGTTTTATGGTCCGTAACAGACCTTATTCTTTCTTTAGTTATCCTCATAAGTTTGTATGCCATCTTTTTGCTTTCCTAGTTTCTTTTTTAATTTCATCCCTACACTTCTTATGCTCTACGGTTTCTCAAGTACTGTACCCTCAATATGTCTAAAGCTTCCTTTTTTTTCCCTTTATTATCTCCTTTAAGCCCCTTGCCATCACGGGACTCTGGATTTGTTTGTTCCACTCTCAGTGAGCATACACTGACACTCACTCTCTTCCTTGAATGCCTCCCAATGATCTGGCACCGATTTGCTTTCAAGTAATGGTTTCCAGTCCACTTTAGCTAAATCATATTTCAACCAAAAAAATTAGTTTACCCATAATTGAGAACTTTTTTGTCTGGTCTATCATTGTCCTTTTGTGTAGCCACCCTAAATCCAAATGAATTATGATCACTTCCCCTAAAGTGCTCCCCAGCCAATACCCCTTTCAGCTGCCCAGTTTCATCCCCTAAAACAAAGTCTAGAAGCTCTTTTGTTGGGTTTATGACACACTGTCTAAGAATGAAAGGGGAAACACAGACACCAGACTACACCAGTGTGAGATGTAGATTGAACGAGGAGTTGGGAATTTGGTTCAGGTGGGAACTTCTGGTAAGCTTTTCATAATTTTAAATTTAGATTAAGAGTTAGGCTCATATTTTCAAACATTGTTAGTTGGAAAGCCTAGTTTAACAGGGAGCTATGAAGTGGCAGTTATCAATAAGCCAAAAGTAGCTGCCCTCACTAGGTGTTTATTACTGTAGCAGAAAGCTGAGCTAGCTAGTGAGTCAAAGGCTCTATATAAACAGATCTTTTAAACCCACATGCAGAAAGGGGCACGCAGACAACAGACTAGGCCTCAATGAGACGTATATTGAGTGAGGAGTCAGGAATTTGGTTTAAGTGGGAATTTGGGGCAGAGGTGCTCTACTTTTTTCAGCCTCCAGTGATTGGCAAGTTTTCTTCCTTGTCCACAAGCTAGGTGAGTGCAACTTTCTTTTGCTTTATCTGTGTAAATTATTAAATAATTGATTGGTTAAATAAGGTTGGACAGAAATGGCAGGACTGGCGGTGTGCTGTGATTGAGTGCTGGGAGCTGGGTGAGTGAGGGGATCTTAATCTCTTTCTAAAAATCTAATTTTGTTTGCATCTAACTGAAATTTACTGTTTAAATTCTAAATTTCATCCAGGCTTAAGGAGGGTCATACAAGCACTCCACTGGGGAGCAGCTGAAATTAGTTAATTAAGGAAACTAGATTAAACTGTTTCTTTCTGTATCTGGGGCTAAGCGGACTCTTTAGTTTCAGTGCATATAAATACAGAAATCTCAGTCTGACTTTGACCAAAATGCTGGGAGTTAGGTGAAGAGGGGAAAGGTGCTCCTTTGCTTTTTCCAAGTTTTTCACCCTGTAGGGATTGGTTCTTACCCTACTACAGGGGAAGAAGCTAACTGTTTGGTGAGTATCCAATGAATATCCAATAAGTGGTTGAGATCTATTCTATTCTTATAGCTTAAAATAGTACACAAACTGGTGGCAAGGTTAAGAAAATATATAAAAATGGAAAATAAAAAATTGAATGAAGTAATTATGTAGTTAATTAAAACATAGTAAGGATGGCAGGACAAGTAATGTGCCATGACTGCATGTGGGAGCTCCTGGATGTCAGTGTGGTCCAGGGCAAACATGCCTGCATTAAGTGTTTGCAACTTGAGGAGCTTTGGCTCAGAGTCATTGAGCTGGAGGCCAAGCTGCAAACACAATAATGCATCAGAGAAAAATTACCTGGACACTTTGTACCAGGAAGCAGTCACACTCCTTAGCATAGGGTCATCCGATTTGGTCAGTGGTCAGGGACAGGATGGTCCGACTGCGAGTGAGGCAGGTAAGGGGGCCCATTGGGCAGGAGCCCAGGAGCTTCAGCCTTTGCAATTGTCCGACAGGTTTGAGGTTTTTTCAGCTTGTTTGGATGAGAGTGGGTTCCTGTTTGTGGGGCACTGGCACCAATACTGGGGAAAGTGGGGGCCATACTGTTGGGACGGCCACATCGAAACTATGCTGGGGCCAGTGTTCTAGCAAGCCGCATAAGTGGGGAAGTAGAAAGGATTTGAAACTAAATAGTAGGACCAAGGGATCAAATTTGGGAAGATGTGGTATATCAAAGAATAGAGACAAGGCAAAAGAGAAAGGTACTAATAAGGGAAAGGATAAACAGACCGAACGCACAGAATAGATATATTCCAACAAGAAAGAAAAATTCCATGGGGAATACCCACCATCCGCGGTTAACTAAAATAATTAAAGATCGCATCAAACTTAAAGAGAAAGCATACAATTGCGCAAAGGCAAGTGGCAGGTCAGAAGATTGAACAGAATATAAAAACAGGAAAGAATGACTGAAAGATTGATAAGGAGGGAAAAACTGGGAGTATGAGTGAAGGCTAGCTAGAAATATAAAAACCAATAGTAAGAGTTTCTATAAATATTTTAAAAAGAAAAGTGCTAACAAAGTGAGCATTAGTCATATAGAAACTGAGTCTGGCAAATTAATAATGGAAAATGAGATGGCATATGAATTGAACAGGTATTTTGCATCGGTCTTCACTAAAGACGATACAAGTAACATATCAAAAATAGTTGTAAATCAGGAAATAGAAGGGAAAGAGGAACTCAAGAAAATTACAAATCACCAGGGAAGTGGTACTGAGCAAATTGTTGGAGCCGCGGGCTGACAAATCCCTGGGTCTTGATGGACTTCACCCTAAGGTCTGAAAAGAAGTGGTGAGTGATAGAGTTGATGCGTTGGTTTGAATTTACTGAAATTCCCTAAATTTGGTTAAAGTTCCATTAGATTGGAAAATAGTGAATGTAACTCCTTTATTCAAAAAAGGGAGAAAGGCAGAAAGTAGGAAACTGCAGGCCAGTTACCCTCACATCTGTCACAGGGAAAACATTAGAATCTAATATTAAAGATGTTATAGCAGGACACTTAGATAAGTTCAAGTTAAATCGGGTAGTCAACATGGTTTTGCGAGAGAGAAATCATGTTTAACCAATTTATTGGAGTTCTTTGAAAAAGTCACATGTGCTGTGGATAAAGGGGAACTGGTGAATGTACTGTACTTAGATTTCCAGAAGCCATTTGATAAAGTGCCACATCAAAGGTTATTGCAGAAAATAAAAGTTCATGGTGTAGTGGGTAATATATTGGCATGGGGAGAAGACTGGCTAGCTAACAGGAAACAGTAGGCATAAATGGGTCATCTTCTATTGGCAAGGTGTAACTAGTGGTGTGCCAAAGGGATCGGTGCTGGATAGTCAACTTTTTACAATTTATATAAATGACTTTGAAGGGATCGAAGTATGGTTTTTAAATTTGCTGATGATACAAAGATAGGTAGGAAAGTAAGTTGTGATGAGGGCATAAGGGGAATACAAAAGGATACAGATAGGTTAAGTGAATGGGCAAAGATCTGGCAACTGGAGTATAATGTGAAACTGTCCATTTTAGTAGGAAGAATTAAAAAAGCATATTATCTAAATGGTGAGAGATTGTAAAGCTCTGAGATTCAGAGAGATCTAGGTGTCCTAGTGCATGAATCACAAAAAGGTTAGTATGCAGGCAGAGCAGGTAATTAGAAAAGCAAATAGAATGTTATCATTTATTGCAAGGGGAATTGAATACAAAAGGAAGGAAGGTTGTGCTTCAGTTATACAAGGCATTGATGAGACCACATCTGGAGTACTGTGTACAGTATTGGTCTCCTTATTTAAGGAAGATGTAAATGCGTTGGAAGCAGTTCAGAGAAGGTTCACTAGACTAATACCTAGAATGGGCAGGTTGTCTTATGAGGAAAGATTGGATGGGCTAGGCTTGCATCCACTGGAGCTTAGAAGAATAAGAGTTGATCTGATTGAAACAGAAGACCCTGAGGGATCTTGCAGGGTGGATATGGAAGGAATGTTTCCTCTTGTGGAAGAACCTAGAACCAGGGGTGACTGTTTAAAAGTAAGTTTAAGACAGAGATGAGGAGAAATGTTTTCTGAGGGTTGAGTGTCTTTAGAACTCTCTTCCTCAAAAGGCAGTGGAAGCAGAGTCTTTGAACATTTTTAAGGCAAAGGTAGATGGATTCTTGATAAGAAAGGGGTGAAAGTCTATCGAGGTAATTGGGAATGTGAAGTTGCAGTTCCAATCAAATCAACCATGATCTTATTGAATGGTGGAGCAGGCTTTCAAAATTCATATGTCCTCCTGAATTTTAAGAAGCCTGATCTTGCTGTGCCTTTCACACTAATTCTATCCCAGTTAATATGCAGGTTGCAGAAAATCTCCCATTATTGCTGCCCTATGTTTTCACTCATCAGATTTACCTGTATATTTGCTCTTCTATTGCCCTCTCACTGTTTTGGGGGTCTATAGCACACTCAAAAGTATTGAGATTGCCATTCCTGCCCTTCTTTCAGCCAGGTCTCATCATAGTCACACATGTCAATCTTTGCTATAGCTCACCTACTTCATTGTTCCACTGAAATATTAGCACTTCCCTTGTTGTCTATTTTCAAGCCTTTGACAATTAATTTTGTCCCAAATTATGCTTTCCCACCACTGACATTTGACTGGCTGGTCTGTAGTTACTATGTTTAAATCACTCGCCTCCTTTTTGAAAAAGGAATTTGCAACTTTCCAGTCCTCTGGCAGCACCCCTGTAATAAACTTGGTGCACTGGACAGGTTTCTTGTTAGAAACAGTAAACTTGATTTACAGAGTGATGAAGCTACATGCTTGAACCAAGACCAAGGCTAGAAAACTCTGCCCCTAAGATTACCACTCTTAGGACTGACTCACCTGTACAGTCACATGATCCCCAAAAATGTATAAAAGGTTTTACTTACAATCACTACATTTCCCCCCCTTTAATTTTCTTTTACCTCTCTTATTTACAAGAATATCTTAACCCATAACATATACAAATATATACAGTTCATGCAATTATAGATCAAGTCTTTGAGGTGGTTTGCTGATTCGGGTAGAGCGACATAACTCTACAACTTGAGATTCTTCCACTGAATCGACTTGACCAGGAACTGCAGCATCAGGGACATCCTTAGACAATGGCAGTTCAGAATTATTTACTTCAGCAGAGACAGCAGGTATGTCTATTCTATGTCAATTTCACACCTGAGGGATCAAAGGTTCAACTTCAATTTCAGGTGGAGTAACTTATTGTTGGAGTGTCTCTCTACTTCTTAGGCGATCCACAGGTTTCCTAACAATCCTGGTTTCCACTTCCATTTGGTATGACCAAGGTCCCGTTTCACAGACAGACAATTATACCAGGAACCCATCTAGGTCCGGTTCCAAAATTTCGCACAAAAACTCTCTCCCCACAATAACTTTGACCTTCCCTGTGAGCATCATGATTCATTTTCTGACTACTCTAGTCCTTCTCCATCTTGCCCTTCAAGTTAGGGAATACCAGACGCAATCTTGTATGAAGGCAACGTTTCATTAGTTATTCAGACGATGTTGAACCTGTAGTTGCATGAGGGGTCATGCAATAGCTGAAAAGAAAGTTCAAAATTCGTGTTTCTAACGTTCCTCCAGGTAATTTCTTCGTGCCTGTTTTAAAAGTTTGTACTGCTCTTTCTACTAATCCATTGGATGAGGAATGATATGGTGCTGTTCTGACATGCTTAATCCCAATTTGGTTCATGAAGCTCTGGAATACCATACTAGCAAAAGCAGTGCCATTGTCCAAAACGATGACTTCTGGTAGGCCATGTACACTAAAACATTCAATAGTTGCACATGATGCAGGTGATCTCACTTCATATATATCCATCCACTTAGAATGTATAATGATCACTAAAAATATGGTACATAAAAATGAAACTACACAGCCTATACAGTCAACCCAGGGTCAACCAGGCCACACCCATGGATGCAGTGGAGCTGAAACGGGCAACTTGTGTTGCTGCTGATACTGGAGATGGTACTTAACCATTTTTTCTATATCACTGTCTATACCTGACCACCAGATATAACTTTGTGCGAGCATCTTCATTTTCAAAATGCCTGGATGCTATCTGTGAAGCTCTGCCAAGAGTGGTTCTCTTCTTTGCAAAGGGATGACAACTCTTGCTCCCACAAAAAGATACTACCTCTACAACTTAGTTCAGATTTATGGGCATAGAATGGTTTTAATTCTTCAGAGACTTTTGCATTTAATTATCCTTGCAATACCTGTTTTCAGACTCTTGATAAAATTGGATCCCGATTTGTCCAATTCTTCATTTGCTTCGCACAGACCGGTGAGGAGTCCAGGAAATTCAACACAAGTACAACTTCTTGAGGCACTGGAGCATGTGTAATGCTAACTGGCAAAGGAAGACGGCTGAGGGTGTCTACATTTGCTATATGCATACCCAGACAGTGCAGAAAGGTGTACTCATATGTCGACAAAATCAAAGCCCGGCAGAGGCTATTGCCAGAAATGCTTTATCTTCACTAAATAAACCCATAAGTGGCTTGGGATCTGACACTATGGGGAAATGTTGACCATGCAAATATTGATGGAACTTCTTTACTCCAAATATTACAGATAAGCTAAAAGCAAAATACTGCGGATGCTGGAAATCTCAAACAAAAACAGAAAATGCTGGAAAAACTCAGGTCTAATAGCATCTGTGGAGAGAAAAAGAGTTAACATTTCGAGTCTGTATGACTCTTCTTCAAGCTTACGGATAAGCCTTCTTTTTCAAATTTAGTGTAACCCTTCTCGTCTGCAGAAGGGGTTCTGGTGACTTATCCGATCAGCTTTTTGGATTTGATATCTATCTTTTCTTCTTCTGTTTGCCACAGGATTTTGTCTCATCCTTTGTTTTGATTTCACAGTCGGCCAAATTTCTCTCTGGTGAAATCTTAACTTGGTTCAGTTCAGGGGATGAGCTACCCATTCATATCTTGGAAAGTTCCATGACTTTTCTCTCTAATGCCTCTTTTGTCTCAATCAATGGATTCTTCGGTTTTTCTATCTCCTTTTTGTATCTTTTAGCTTCCTCTTGGAACATTGAACATTGTTGAGTCTTTTCTTCCAACAGTTTCTTCAGTTGGTTCAGTGCGGCTTCATTTTGCTTCTTTTCATGATTTTCCATGGAACCAACTCTAACCTGAGGGCTCCTTGCATCCTGTGAAGGTCCTTCTGTTCTTTTATCTCATTCCAAAAGACACCATCATATTCCCTAATCAACTCAGGATTTCCTTCTGACCAGTTAAGTTTAATTTCTTTCAACCAATCGCGGCCCAGAGGCTAGGTTCTTCACCTGTTACGACAATCACTGGCAACCGGGCTGTCCATTGCTTGTAGGATACAGGAAATAGGCAGTGCCTTTCACCTGTATTGCCTTTCCAGTGTACGTCTTCAGCTGAGCCGTAGTTTGCTCTACATTCAATGGCTGGGTCATGTGTTTTCCCACCACTGTGGTAGATGCTCCTGTGTCAACCTCCATGACTTGAGGTTTCCCATTTACTTGAAGGGTAACGGTGACCCGTTCAGTTTTCCTTGCCTCGAGATTGTTTAGGGAATAGATATCAGTATCAGCAGCTTCTGGTTCATTTATATTGTGCACTTCAATCATCTTGGCCTGCTGTCCAAAAAACTATCTTGCTTTCGCCCTACATTGTTTTATAACATGCCCTTTTTTGTGAAAGTAGCGGCCTTCCGCCTCTTTAAATCTGCAAGTTTCTGGTACATGATTATCCCCACATCATAACAATTTTAATTTCTGAATTGCTGATGAGATGTTTCCAGTATTTCTTTTTGTTTTTCAAGTGGTAAGGACGATGTCCTGCTTCGCGGTTGCCTCCCTGGTTTTCGAGCCACACCTGGCGATAGGTTCCTGCCCCAACTGAAGAAAGGCATATGTTGCACACTCTGCAAAGCCTGCGAGTCCCTCTCAGCATTCTCCATTGCTAGCACAATCTCCAAAGTACACTTCAGGTCAACATTAACTTCTGCAAGTAAACGGCATTTAATTGCATCGTTTTGTACGCTGCAAACCAAATGATCTCACAGCATGTAATTTAGAGTATCTTTGAAGTCACAGTGCTTCGTTAACTGCTTAACTTCACGATATACATTGCGATTGACTGACCCGGGGCCGTTACTCTAGGGTTGAACTTTAATCTTTGCATGATCACTGTCGGCTTAGGCTGAAAATGTGTCTTCATGAGGTCTACTAGCTCATTAAAGGATCTGGGATTTGGCATGTTCAAGGCTGTCAGACCACGGATAAAGTTAAACATCCTGCCCGCAGACACTTAGAGGAATTGCTTTCTGTTTCTCCTCCGCTGTTATTTTGTTCACCACAAAGTAGAAACCTAGGCGCTCTATGCACTGACTCCAGTCTTCCATGGACAAGTCGTACAGGTCAATTCTGACAAAGAGTGGCATGACTGTGAGTATACTTTTCTTTCTTCCCTTAAAATCAAAATACTCACATTCACGAGCTATTTATCTTTGTCAACAATTGTGACAAACTTGGTGTACCGGACAGGTTTCTTGTTAGAAATGGTAAACTATACTTACAGAGCTCCTGATGAAGCTACATGCTTGAGCCAAGGCCAAAACTAGAAAACTCAGCCCCTAAGATTACGTGCACTTAGGGCTACTTTGGCTGTACAGTCACATGACCCCCAAAACATTATGAAAGGTTTTACTTACAATCACTACAACTCCCATACCCAAAATGGGAAGAAAGAAGCCAGAGCTCTTTCAACCTGAACAAAGCAAACCACATAGTCATGAAGTGTCAGTGGGCTAAAGTAGATCAGGAATCTAGATTAACAGATATGACGTTATTAATTTATAATTTGCAATGATTTTTTTTCCTTGAGGGAATGCACAAACACAACAAAACTAACGAAGTTAAAACTAGTTTTAAAAAGCAAAGGCTTACAAAATTACCCAAAAATCTTAAGACTGTGCATTGGGATGACTTTAAATTTCAAAGGATGACAAAGAAATTGTTTTTTTTTAAAAAAGACAAGATTGAGAATAAACTAGCTCCAGAGAAACAGATTGCCTAACCTTCTACAGATATGTAAAAACATCAGCAAGAATAGATGTTGGTCCCTTAGAAGCAAAGACAAAAGGAATTATGAGGAATAGGGGTAAGGCAGGGATATTAATCAAATACTTGACTGGGATTTTATTGACATCAGGGTGATATATTGAGTGAACCGGTAAAATGCCAGGGAGTCATGGAGGCCAAGGATTATGGGTGGCGGGTGGGTCAGACAGGAAAGTGGAATTGGGACCACAATCAGATCATTTTGAATGGCAGAGCATACTCAAAGGGCTGAATGGCCTACTCCTGCTCCTAGGTCCTATGTTTCCAGGATGGATCCCCATCACAGTTACACTGCTAGAGAAATTTCCCAGAAGTGGGCTTAGTGCCAGAATGGCTGCCCAAATGGAGATGGTGGCGGCCAATTCAAATAATTAACGGTTCAGTTAAGGGCCATTTTCCACGGCTGGCAGCATTGTGCCAACAACGAAGCAGCTCCCTGTCATGTGGGGAGGCCGCCAGCTGCATGAAGGTGGCTTTCCAATGGCTTCCCAGGGCAGTGCAGGCTCTGTGGAACAAAAAGGGGGCTGCAGGCAAGGAAGGCAGCTCCCTAACGGCCCCAACAATTTTGTCAAAGGCATTTACCTTCCAACACAGGGCACCATGATTTTATTTTGTTAATTTATATTCCATAAGATCATGGATGATTTGTTTGTGTTTTGAGTTCCACATTCCCATCTACCTCCGATAACCTTGTATTCCATTGCCTGACAAAAATCCATCTAACTCTGCCTTAAAAATATTCAATGGCCTGGTCTCCATCACCTTTGGAGGCAGAGTCACTAAGTTGCACGACCCTCAGAAAAAATTCTCATCTCTGTCCTTTAAGGGTGAGCCCTAATTTTAAAACAGTGCCCCTAGTTCTGGACTCACCGACAAGAGGAAACATCCTTTCCACATCCACCTTGTCAAAACTGTTCAGGATCTTATATGCTTCAGACAAGTCACCCCTCACTCTTCTAAACTCCAGTGGAAACAAGCCCAGTCTGTCTAACCTTTCCTCATAAGACAACCCACTCAGTCCAGGTATCAATCTAGTAAACCTCCTCTGAAACCCCTCCAACGCATTTACATCCTTCCTTAAATACAGAGACCAAAACTGCACACAGTATTCAAGATGTAGTCTCACCAATGCCCTCACCAATGTTATAACTGAAGCATAACATCCTTACTTTTACGTTCAATTCCTCTAGTAATAAAGGACAGCTTTCCATTAGCCTTCTTAATTACTTGCTGTACCTGCATACTAACTTTTTGTGTGACTCAAACTAGAACACCTAGATCCCTCTGCACCTCGGAATTCTGCAGTTGTTCTCCGTTTAAGTAATACCTCTACTTTTTATTCTTCCTACCAAAGTGAACATCACAATTTCCCACCTTATTCTCTATCTGCAAGATTTTTGTCCACTCACTCAACCTGTCTGCAACCTCCTTATGTCTTCTTCACAACATACCTTCCGACCTATCTTTGTGTCATCTGCAAATTTAGCGATTATGCCTTCGCTCCCCTCATCTAAGTCAGTGATATAAATTGGAAAAAGTTGAGGCCCCAGCACAGACCCCTGCAGGACTCCACTCGTCAGCCCTGGCACTGGAGAGCTCGGCCATCATCTTTAATTTGATGACAGGACCAACAGCCAACAATTAGGAAACCACCCCTAGAAAAGCTGTCAATGCAGTCCCTCTGCCCACCTGAATGGGCTCGAGACCCTCACATGGTCCCCAACATGCATCACCAGCTCCCCCCCATTCCTCCTACTGCCATTAAAATTTGCCCCTTGTATGTCTTTATAGTAAGATACAAGACAATTTTTGTAGTAGTGGGAAACCAAGGGTCTAGAGAAAATGAGGGACAAAGAAATAGTAGAGGAGAAATTAATGAGTCTAAAAGCTGACAAATCCCCTGGACCTCCTGACCTGCACCCAGGAGGCTTTTTTAAAAAAAAATGGCTACAGAGGTCGTAATGCCTTGCTTTTGATCTTCCTAGATTCTAGAACCGGCCATGTGGATTGGGATCAGGTGTAACATATCCAAGTTTGCAAGTGATACAAAGTTAAATGGGAAAGCAAGCCTCAAGGGGCTGCAAAAGATTTAAACATGTTAAGTGAGTGGGTAACAACATGGCAGGTAGATTATATTGTGGAGAAATGTAAAGTTATCCGCGTTGGTAGGAAAAATAGAAAAGCCTAATTTTATTTTAAATAGGGAGACTGAGAAACATTGGTATTCTGAAAAATAAAGGTGTCCTTGTACACGAATCACAGAAAGAGCAAGCAATCACAATTCACGAGATCAATTCCTGGATTGAGGGGATAGTTCAATAGGAGATATTGAGTAGATTAGGTTTATATTCCCTACAGTTTAGAATAATGAAAGATGATCTAATTGAAATAAAATTCTTTAGGGGCTTGACAGAATAGATGTTTCCATTAGTTTGGGAGTCTACAACTAGGCATCACAGTCTTAGGCTAAAGGGGTCAGCCATTGAGGACTGGGATAAGCAGAAATTTTTTCAAAGGGTTGTGAATCTTTGGACTTCTTAGATGCTCAGTCATTAAATATATTTAAGAAAAAGATTAATAGATTTTGCATACTAAAGAATCAAGGAATATGGAGATAATGCAGGAAGGTATAACCGCATTTGAAGATCAGCCATGATTTTACTGAATGGTAGAGCAGGCTCAAGGGGCTGAATGGCCTATCCTTGCTCCTATTTATGTTCTGAAACTTTACTTCCCTCAGCAACCTTGGATGCATTGCATCTGGACAAGATGACTTTTCTGCTTTGAGTGCAGCTTAACATTTTAAGTACCTCCACATTATCTATTTAAATATTAAATTATTAATAACATTGTGTATTAATATTAAATTAATAAAATAATTGATAACTAAGAATAAATTAATATATTTAGGACTGCAATGATACACTGTCCTTTTTCACAGGATTAGGATTTTGCTTGCAATTAACTTATGAGTATTTTCACAGTCTATATCTAGAGCAAAATACACTAGCTAGGTCAAAAACAACAAAACTTCATTTTCAAACCAATATTTCTTGTTTCATTTGGCAATTCAATGGCCCCACTTAACAACAGATGAGATGAGAGTGCCTGGCCTTGACATCAAGGCAGCATTGACAGATTGTGACATTAAAGGAACCCTGGCAAAATTGAAATTAATGGGAATAAAATGGAAAACACTCCACTGGCTGAGGTCATACCTAGCTCAAAGGAAGATGATTGTGTTTATTGGAGGTCAATCTTCTCAGTCCTAGCACAATGCCATGGGAGTTCCTCAGAACGCTGTCCGAGGCCAAACCATTTTCAACTACTTCATCAATCAACTTCCCTCCATCATAAAGTCGGAAGTGGGAATGTTCACTGATGATTGTAGTACCCTGTTCCACTTGTAACTCCTCAGATAGTGAAGCAGTCCTTGTCCATATACAACAAGACCTAGACAATATTCAGACTTGGGCTGATAATTGACAAGAAGTCTTTCACACCACACAAGTGCCAAGCAATGACCATCTCCAGCCAAAGTGAATCTAACAATCTCCCCTTGACATTCAATAGCATTACCATTACTGAATTCCCCTACCATCAACATCTTGGGGGCCAGCCTACAGCAGAAACTGAACTGGACCACCACAAATATTGTGGCTACAGGTGCAATTCAGTGGCTAGGAATTCTGCAGCAAGTAACTCACCTTCAGACTCCTCAAAGTCTGCTCACCATCTACAAGGCACAAGTCAGGAGTGTGATGAAATACTCTCCACTTGCCTAGATGAGTGCAGCTCCAACAACACTCAAGAACCATCCAGGACAAAAAAGCCTGCTTTATTGGGGAACTCATGCACCAACTTAAACAGTCAATCCTTCCACCACCAGCTGACAATGGCAGCAGTGTGTACTACCATTTCTACAAGATGCACTGCAGCAACTCACAAAAGGTTCCTTTGACAGCACCTTCCAAACTCAACTTATATCACCTGAAAGAGCACCATCAACTGGAAGCTCCCCCTCCAAGTCACACACCATCCTGACTTGGAACTATATTGTTGCTCCTTCACTGTTACTAGGTCAAAATCCTGCAACTTCCTTCCTAATAGCACTGTGGGTATACCTGCAGCAATTCAAAAAGGCAGCCACCAACACCTTCAAGGGCATTTAGGGATCGGCAACACCCACATCCCATAAATGCATAAAAAACACCAAAGAGACTCTCAATACCATATTAGGATATAATAGTATATTGAAACTTGTCACAAAGAATACTGAATTCCTTGTGCAGCAACAAAAAAGTGTTGATTATATTTAGCAAGCACTGAAGATTCTGAGGCCAACACCTTTAACAGTTCATATTTTAATTACTTCCAGTAATTGTTCAAAATTGTCAGGCACCATGGTCTCCAGCATCACACAAGTAGGGTATTAAGACTGAAGACATCATTCAAGCTACCAACTTAAAATAGCAGACTTGCTGATGTAAAGCAAAGGTGACACTCCTCAACCTTTAGATTTGCTACAGTGGAATCTCCACATATAATCTACACCCATTGGTTCAATCATTCCCTGATTGGGGAAAAAATGTCTTAAACAACTCTGAATTAAGACTAGATTACATCAAAGGTGAAGGGATCAATGGAGAAAGACCGATTCATCAAATCTTCAAAACTGCAAAAAGATGCACATCAATTCTCTGTTAGAGATGTTGAACATTGCCTACATACGGTAATTAATCAAGTTTGAGAATCTTAAACAATATATACAGAAAGTTTTATTTAAACTATTTCATAGTGTGTACATAGCAAATTTATGCCAATGGGCTAACAGTATAACTGTACAGTAACCCAAGATAGTAATATTGTATGCACCAAATATATAAACCTATGTTTAGGCTCTAACCTGGGCTTAGTAATTCTTCCTTGTTCAGTTTTTTTTTTGTATTTTTATGTAGGCACTCATACTAGAATAATGGAGGGTACTATTTGCAAATTTTTCTGCTTGATCATTTCTCTACTATGAAACCAATTAAATCATTAGGGTTAACGTAATAAATTAAGCTATACTCAGCTACAATAAAATACTTGGAGGATAAATACATGACCATGAGGAACACTTGATGTGACCCCAATCCTCAGTTATTTCCAGTGTGAAAGACTTGGTGATGGCACTTTAACCATGTCAGCAGTAAATTTGTGCAGCACACTACAACAATAAACTATTTTCCAAATACTCCAACAAATCTTCTCAATAGCAATCAACTTTATTGCATCCTTCATTTTTGCCATCCTCCGTGCTTACTGCAAGGTTAAGAAAACTTCCATTGTATTGTGTACATTACAACCCCAAATTAGATTAGGTAGGAAAAGCCAATGTAGGCCAATTAGTTGCACAGGCTAATTTTGCAGTGGTATCCACGAAAAGAAAGTTTGAATAGCATGCAGAGTGCAGTGTTTCACCAAACATTACCTTTGGCTTGAATGCATCCATAAAAAAGATAAAGAAGTGGTGTGGCCCATTTTTATTTAGAAATTCAATCTGCTTACCACAATTTAAAGGATCTGTTTCAGCTGGCTACTGGCTCCACAGTAAGCGTTACTACTCTGGTAGCCTTTTGTCTCACGAGACGATGGTTTGTGCCTTGGTGGAGAACTGTATTCAGCTACACTGGAGTGTCCTCTGCAGGAGACAAGCCTGAGCTAAATTTATGATCCTGGGCTTTCCAAACTTCAGAAACCCCCTCTTGACCTCCCGCTTTGGGTCCAAAAGAATGCAGAGAATTACATTTGGCACTGACTTGGTTGAAGGAGCTGTCGATAAGATGATAGAATTAGGTATTAGTATATCTTTGCACTCCACTCAAGATTATTTGTTAGGGTTTATTCCCTTAATCTTCATCTTTCCCGAGGTACCCACAGGCAATGGGCCTATTTGTCCACAGCTTGATGTTTGGTTCATGGGCACTAGGGTAAATCCACATGCAGTGGGTCTGCACACTGCATATGTCTGGGGGCCAAATCTACTCAGAGTTCCACTGAAGCTTTAGCCCAAGGTCAGGAGTGGCCCAGTTTGTGTGTCACTAGGAGGAGGCACTTGCCAATGTAGAGACTATGTACTGCCAGGGAGTGACTTACACATTTGGCTCTCTTTTTCGCATTGCTGCTAGCAATTACTAACAAGTCACCATTTAAATGAGCTGATAACTAAGCCAAGAGATGGACATTTCCAAAGCCACAAGCTATCTTACAAATCTCATTGATGCTTGTAGGATCTTGCTGCATTTGACTACGTAACAGAGGCTGCAATTCAAAATTCATTGGCTGTGAAGAACTTTGGGATATGCTGAAAACATTTTTAAAAAGGTACATTATAAATGGAAGTTGGCTCTTGTCCTTTTTCTTCTTCTTTGATCCAAAGGTTTGCTTTATTCTCTGTGAAGGACCAGATGATCAAAAGTTCCTTCTAAGATAATGCCAAAAGAACTGAGGCCAAATGCTTCAATTCCTCCCCTCAGTACCGACATGCCTCCAGCTAAGTCAGCAATCATACAACATCCATGTACTGCTCGACTCCTAATCACTCCACTGACATCCATCCCTTTACAAATGTCACTTTATTCCAAATGCTTTTCCCCTTCACTTCTGAAATCCTAGACCATGACTTTTGTTTCATATCTCAATTCTAACTCTCCTGCAAGCCATTTCTACAATTTATGATACGTATTCAAAATAGCATAGGCTGCAACCTCAGCCATACTAAGTAATACAGAGCATTCCTGTCCCTTTCAAGCTGCACTGATTTTCTATGCCCTAGTAAATGGACTCTGCCTTCACTTTCAAACCTTTCTCTCTTCAATCCATTTTAATAATCTACTCCAGCCACAAGGGCCCACTGTATCTTTTGTTCCAACCATACTGTACTAGATTACTTTTTGATCCTTGCTGCCTCTGTCCACAGTTACCTTCCGCTACTACAGTTCTCCCTCAATCCCAATTTCAAAAGGTTACCAAAATCCAAAATATATCAACCCTTTCAATCTTGCCCCTTTACCCTTTTCCTTCTTTCCTCAATGCAAAGTACTTCAAAATGTCTTCCTTTCTTGATTCCATATGTGTAACATAAATAAATAGTTTCTTTTGAAGAGTAGAATTTACCAAATATTTACTCTCTCTTTCGCTACATCATTCATTCTCAGGCCTCTATCAATAGCACTTTCCTTCTGGTCTCTCTCTAGGTTCAGATGAAACATTAAGCTTATAGGCACTATCAGCAACTTGGAAGGTAAGCAATTCCACTCTGAATATAATACAAAATCTTGCAATATTCCTCTCCACCAGACAAGTGGATTCTACTTTGCATTTACCCAAAGCGATCATCTTTTTATTACATGCTGCATCAGTCTGGAGAACTTAATCCCATCATCTCATCACAACATACATATGCAAATAATCAATTAAGTATTGCATAAACTCTACATCTGCAGACTATCGTAAAACATTTATGGTAAAGTTGCAATCCATTGGAATATCACTTTGCCTCAGATGTAGGGAATGAATTCTCACAAGCCATTCCACTGAGTTCCTGTTCTCAGCCACACTGCTGTACAGCAATACTCACAAGAAGCCAAGGAATTCTACACAGGAAATAAAATGGAGAAAATCACTGCATACATTCAGACATTGCCACAACCTGCATTTAGAAAGGACTGGACCATTCAAGTGATGAATGGCAGGTGCATCAAACCCCTTAAATAAGAGGGAATAAACTGAAAATTGTTCAACATATTCACTATATCACTTCACCTTTTACTGTACTTAGCAGCTGTACTTTATTTGGATGGATATTGTAATATTAGGCACAGGAGATTAAAAAAAAATAAACCTAATGATAGGTGACAGAGAATCAACTGATGATCCCTACATTAAACCACAAAATATAAACCATCTTCATTTAAACCATATTCATTGAAATTAATATTCTCCACATAATGGACAGCTTAATCTTCATATAATCTAATCCAGTGCCAATCAAAGTTTTTCTGCCTTTTAGCACAAATTAATCCCCTTTGCAAGTTTCAAAACACATTCTGGTATTGTCATGAAGCTATTAATGCATATAATATTTTTGGAAAATATTTTTCTTTTAAAATAGAGGTTTAGTGTGTGGGTGTGTGTCTTAATTGGATTAAAGCCAGCTAGTCTGGGTGCTCTGATGTGTACTCATTTTGAGATATAAACAGAGAGGTAGAGTGTATTTGCATTTTTTGAACAGAGATTTCAAGAAGTGGGGTGAAATATGGCACCTAGCTAGCACAGACCAAGCAATATGCTTATATTACTAATAAAATTGGTACTATGGAAGGGATTTTATTGTTAGAAGAGGTGGAGTTCAAAGGGCTGGTGATATAATGAGAATTTACATTCAATGAGATGTACTAGGTATAGGGATGGCAGTTTTGTGTGTGCAGGGAGAGGCAATGTAAGATCAAAGTAGCTGTAAGCCTACAACTGTCTCCAGAGGAACCAAAATGAGAGGAACCTTATTTTGAATTCAAAAGGTGAAAATGCTTTGCTTAGTATCTGGTTAAGTCTATGGGTGCTGTTGCCTTAATGGAGATTAGTTTGGGAATCTGTTAAAAGTTATGAGAGTAGTAATTTGTAGCCATGTGTATAAATTTAATTTATGTAAATTAATAAAATGTTTCCTTTAGCTTAATATAAAACCTCTCAAGAACTGATGATCTGATTCCCAAATTTAGAGTTGCATCTCCAACATACCACTTAAAATATAGGTTATGCCAGTTGTTTAAAGTTTCCTTCTGGGGGATTTTTAAATAACTCAGCTTTACCAAACTGCTTGGTCATAACAGGTCATTATTGTCAATATTAAAAAAGATAAGCTGCACACCTCCCAACAGTCACAGGCATGCTTTACAAGTTCTCAATCAACTGCAGCATGGGTGAAGAAATACCAATACATTTCTCAAGCCATCAATTTCACTTTTAAAGTTTTAAGGTGGTTGAGGAGAAGGCAGGTAGAGAATCATTAGACATTTTAAACATCTGCTCCTTGAGCAGAAGCATTGGAGCATGGACTTAAAAGTTATTTTGCTCAATAACATCACCTTAACATAAACTCAAGACAGTAATGTAATCCACATCATGTCAATTGACTTAAATCTCATTTCTCCATACAGGTGAGGAAAATGACCACAGAACGAAATAGTTCATTTTTTCCAAATTATATTTGTATGCAGCTGATTTCTCGAAAGAAAACAAGAAATTTGCTTTTTCACACTCCACTAAGCTGCATCTTCTGAGAGCAAAAAAAAAGGTCAATATTGATAGCATGTGGTCTTAAACAGACCAACTGCTCAATCATTTTGACTTTGTTTGATTGTGGCGAAAATATATTGTGATTAAAAATGTAACAAGATTGACTGTGGAAAACAACAGCACAAACCAAATACAAGATAAAACATGATGGCAAAAGATTGGGTTACAGCAAACTCATTTTCAGTCAGTGATTCAAGTGCCACCAACAGTCTCAACCAACTTCAAAACATTCGAAAAATATGCTTTTAATACTTTTCTTTATTCTTTCATGGGATGTGGATGCCACTGGCAAGACCAACATTTGTTGCCCGCACCCAACTGCCCCTGAAATGAATGGCTTGCTAGGGCATTTCAGAGGGCATTTAAGAATCGACCATATTGCTGTGGGTCTGGAGTCACATGTAAGGACAGTAGATTTCCCTCGCGAAATAATATTAGTGAACAAAGTGCGTTTTTAGAATAATCAATGATAGTTGTCATGGTCACCATTACTGAGGCTAGCTTTCAGTTCCAGATATTATTAATTGAATTTAAATTCCACCATTGCCATGGTGGGATTTGAACCAGTGTACCCAGAGGATTAGCCTGGGCATCTTGATTACTAACTAGTTCAGTGACATAACCACCACGTCACCATCTCCCCCTCAAAACTTGACTTGTACATCAATCTTGGGAACGGCAGTAATACTTCTAAGTTGTCTTAAGAATGCTTGCATTACTTCTTGTACTGCACAATTCAAAACTAAAGACCACACCATCAAATTTCTCAAAAGCAAAACAGCGGCAGCAAGAATGTGATGTCCAATGGAACAAGACGCTGATCCAACATATATAACCAGGAATGATCATAAACAGCAAGGCCCTTTGGAAACTTATTCTAGGTATCCAAAAACCTGTGTGAATAGTATAAAAAATTATTTCTTCTATTACTGCTAGTGGAAATCTCATGGTACTGAGCACAGTGAATCAAATATTTTAAAATGTTATATTGGTATATATTTATGTAGTGTGAGGACCTTACTACTTAATAACAAGTTCCTTTTTATTACATTGTATTCTGGGATTTTTAACCACCATGTATGATTGAATACCACAACTCAATTTATAGCTTTCATGCCTAAATGCACTAAGAACTTTGTTGTTATATTTTCTTCCTTACATGTATTAGAAAGGGAGAGCGATCCCAAAATGCTCAACAACCAATTAATTACTTTTTTGAAGTACAGTCACAGTCATAGGTAAATATGGCAGCCAATTTTCACAAGCAAATTCTACACAAACATCCAATAAGTTGAAAGGTCAATTAATTGCCTGGGTGTGTAGAGTGTTAGTTAAGGGAGGAATATTCTTCAGAATACTGCGATAACTCCCTGACCCTTCCTGAACAAATGCCATTGGTTCTTTTCTATCCACCTGAACAGAAACACAGGGTATCAGCTTAACATCTCATCCAAAAGATTGCACGTCAACATGCAGCATTCTATCAGAATGGTTATTAGATTACGAGGTCAAGTTCTGAAATGGGACTTGAGCCTACCTTTCATTCCAATGCAAAGGTACTGCCAGGTGTACCAAACAGGGTCCAGGGATGCATTCAAACTGGGATGGGGCGGGGGGAGGGTGTGGTGAGGGTTCAGCAGTTCAATCATACTGAAGAATGGTTTTGTTTTTAATTACCTAAGGAGGGGAGACACCCAGTGATTGGAAGCATTGGGAAGTGGGATACTGGGTCCAATGCCTGGTAATCGTGAGGGATAACTGAGGTCTAGAAGCATTCAGAAGAAGAGGGTGCAGGAAAATCTAGGCTAATCTGCAGATGATTAATTAGCTTCTCAGAAACAAAAACACTTTGAACATGAGTACCCTGCTTAGCTTAAACATTTTCAAAACAAGCAAGCATTAGAATTGGCCATGGTAAATAGAAAACTTTAATACATTTCAGTGCGGTTTCTTTAATAACCATCATAACTGCTTTAGATCTTTCTTGGGCTTACTTTTTTTTAAATAACATGGGAAAAAGCACAAGTATTTAACAAGAAACAGTATCTGAATTAACCTTAGATTGAATGTGCATGAATGGGCATAAAGTACATTCAGTTATTCTGGAGAAATGATCCAGCCAAAGCCCAAACTTTTCAAATGGACCAAAAAAATTAAATGCTTTAATGAACATTGTATGTTTTCATGCAGTTATCCTGTTGAAAATCTATTTTGAACATTACAAATATACTTACAAAAAAACAATGGATTAAATGATTTTTCATTATAAACGATTTGATTGACCTGTCTTTTTTTATTGTAATATCTACAGACTGATCCATTCAGATTGATTGCTTTCACCAGTCCTCAACATGTCCTTATGTAGATGAGACACTAAGAACAAAAGCAATAGGGCAGGAGTAGACCATTGGCTCCTCAAACCTGCTCTGCCACTCAAAAAGATCATAGCTTTAATTCTACTTTCCTACCTGATCCCCCCATAACCTTTGACTTCCTTATAGATCAAAAATATCTACCTCAGCCTTAAATATATTGCATGGCCCAGCCTCCACTGCTCTCTGGGATAGTGAATGCCAAAAATTAACACCCCTCTAGGAGAAGAAATTTCTCCTCATCTAGGTATTAAATGGGAACCTCATATTTTGAAACTGTGACCCCCAAGTCCTAAATTCTCCCACAACTGCAAACATCTTCTCAGGATCTACCCTGAAAAGCCCCCATCAGAATCCTATATATTTCAGTAAAATCACCTCTCATTCTTCTAAACTGCAATGAGTATTGGCCCAACCTTTCCTCATAAGACAACCCCTTCATCCCAGGAATCAACCCAGTGACCCTCCTCTTAGCTGCCTCCAATGCAAGTATATCCTTTCTTAAATAAGGAGACTAAAACTGTACACAGTACTCCAGATGTGGTCTCACCAATGCCCTGTACAGTTGTAACAAGACGTGCCTGTTTTCATACTCCAGTCTCCTTGCATTCAAGGCCAACATTAAATTTGCCTTCTGAATTACTTGCTGTACCTGCATTGCTAACTTTTTGTGATTCATGTACAAGGACACTCAGATCCTTCTGTGCCACAGCATTCTCTCTATTTAAATAATATTCTGGTTTTCTATGCTACCCACCAAAGTGGACAACCTCACATTTTCTCACATTATACTCCATCTGCCAAATTTTTGCCCACTCACTTAACTTATATCCCTTTGCAGACTCTGTGCCCTCCCCTCACAGCTCACTTTCCTACCTACAAAGGTATTGTCAGCAAATTTGGCTACAACGCACTGCATCTTCATCCAAGTCAGCAATGTAGTTTGTAACTAGTTGAGGCCCCAGCACTGGTCCCTATTGCACCCCACCAGTTACAGTTTGCTAACCTGAAAATGACACATTTACCCTGACCCAGTTAGCATGGATAAAGGATTGGCTAATTAATATATTATCCCAGACAACATGAATTCTTATCTTGTGTAGTAACCTTTTGTGTCACCTTATCAAAGGTCTTTTGGAAATCCAAATACACTACATCAACTGGTTCCCCCTTTATCCACCTTGCTTATTACATCCTTCAAAGAACTCTCATAAAACCAAGTTGACTCTGCATGATTGTATTACGGTTTTCTAAATGTTCTGCTGCTTAATAATGGATTCCAGCATCATTCCAATGACAGATGTTAGACTAACTGGCCTATGGTTTCCCACTTTCTGTCTCTATTCTTTCTTGAATAGTGGTGTGACATTTGTGGCTTTCCAATCCAGAGACTTTTCCCGAATTTAGGGTATTTTGAAAAGTTACAAACACTGCATTCACTACCTCTGTAGCCACTTCTTTTTAGACCCTAGGTCCAGGATCTTCAGTCACATTAGTTTACCTGGTACTTTTTCCTTTAGTAAGTGATTTTTGAAGTTCCTCCCTCTCTTTTGCCCCTTCATTTTATACTGTTCTTGGGATGCTTTATGTGTCTTCTAACATGAAGAAACATCCAAAATATTTGTTCAAAGACTCTGCATTTTCCTTGTTTCCCATTATTTATTCCCCAGTCTCAGCCTCTAAAGGACCAACATTTATTTTAACTACGCCATTCTTTTTTATACATGTGTTGAAGCTCTTAACATCCATTTTTATATTTCTTGCGAATTTAATCTCATTCTAATTTCTCCCTCTTAAATCACCCTTTTCCCAATCTCTGATCTACCAATAATCTTTGCAGCATTGCAGACCTTTCCTTTCAATTTGATCCCATCTTTAATTTCCTTAGTTAACCATGGATGGTGCAACCTTCTTGTACAGTCTGTCCTTCGCAATGAAATATACTTTTTGAAATATCTCCTTAAATATCTGCCACGGCTCATCTACCATGCTAGCTTTTAACCTATTTTCCCAGTCCACTGTAACCAACTCTGTATTCATACTTTGAAACTGCTTTTAAGTTCAAGATACTGTGCCATAACTTCATCGGAGTGGCAATGAGCATCAGACTGTCACTCTGTGCCCAATTAGTTACTCTAAATTTCTTCTGTGCCTGTTTCACCCAACCTTCCGGCTCAGGCCGAGCAAGATCCAGGCAGCGCAACTATCTCTGAGGCCCAACATCATAGTCCAGCATTGTCAGACAGAAGAACAACACGCCCCCTTTTTCACAGCCTTTTATAAGTTTAAAGGTCTGATTGAAATTCACAGGCCAGGGCAAAGGTAAGTGACTAATGTAAGTGGATAGGATTTGGGGATTGGTGGGAGGGGGGAGAATGGAGGTTGGGGGGATGGGGAGGTCAAACATCAGCAGAGAGCAGGGGGTAGTGTGGGTGGGAGGGGAACAGGAGGGGGATTTTAATTCTTCGAACTTTTTCTGAGTAACTATTTGTGTAACACAGCCGGAACCATCCGAAGTTAACTCATTTTCAGATGGTTCCCAGAGGAAGACAATTGCCCAGAGGAAGCTTGCACTTCCGGGTAATTGCTGGGCAAACCCTGACCTTTGAAGTTCCAAGATGGGTTCCCCACCACATCTTTGGGGTACTCCCCAAATCCAAGGCTGTGGAGCTCGGAAGTTACAGCCCACTAGTTTCAGAACCAAGTTTCACACCCTCAAACTGAATATGATCTCTTGATCTTGGGGTTACAAACCCAGTACCATAACCACTTGGCTATTTAGGCCAAGCAATTCGGTGCATGTAACTCTTTCGAGTACAAACCCGTTTCCATCTGTTTCAGATTAAGTTACATTGTTTCATAGTTTGCCATTGTGAGATTTGAACTCTTGATACTCTTTTGAGTAAACCTGTTTCCATCTGTTTCAGATGAAGTTACATTGTTTCATAGTTTTGCCATTGTGAGATTTGAACTCTTGATCTTGGGGTTACAAACCCAGTACCATAACCACTTGGCTATTTAGGCCAAGCATAAACACGTTTCCATCTGTTCCTATTCAGATGAAGTTACATTGTTTCATAGTTTGCCATTGTGAGATTTGAACTCTTGATCTTGGGGTTACAAGCCCAGTACCATAACCACTTGGCTATTTAGGCCAAGCCTCAAACTGAATATGATCATGCTTGCTTTGAAGATCTTTTAGTATGAGATAATTAATTAATTAATTCTGTCTAATTACACATTACCAGGTCTAAATCAGCCTGTTTCCTGGTGGTTTCAAGAACGTATTGTTCTATGAAACTGTCCCAAATACACTCTTAGGAACTCATCCTCAAGGCTACTTTTGCCAGTTTGATTTGTCCAATCTAATGAAGATTAAAAGTGGCCATGATATTGCAGTTCCTTTCTTACAAGCCACCATTATTTCTTGATGTATACTCTGTCCTACAGTTCAACTACTGTTAGGGGGGCCTATAAACCACTCCCCCGGTGAATTACTTTTCTTGTTATTTCTTATCTCCACCAAAATTGATTTTACAATTGTGACCTTCTGAACCAAGATCATTTTGGACAATTGCACTGATCTCATCCTTTATTAACAGAGCTGACCCCAGTTCATTTTACTTTCTTCCTACTCTTCCAAAATGTCAAATAACCTTGAATATTCAGTTCTCAGCCTCGGTCACTTTGTAACCACGTCTCTGTAATGGCTATCATATCATACTCATTTATTTCTGTTTTTGCTACGAATTCGTCCATACCAAGGCTGCATGCACCCTGATAAAGAGTCTTTAATTTGTCTTTTTTTACCATTTTTCAATGCTCTGATCTTTCTGCTGGTACACTCTTAGGGTTTGTACACTGTCCCTTCCGGTCATACTCCAATTATCATTACTTAAATCATTTCCCTACACTAATGCCTTGTCCTTTCCCATTAACTTACTAAATACTGCAGTCGCAAACAAGAATCTTAAAACTTAAACAAAGCCCAACTACATAGGTATGAGGAAAGAGCTGGCTAAGGTTGATTGGGCAAATAGACTAAAGGATGTGGCAGCAAATAAACACTGGGAAACAAGAAACAATTCAAAATGTTCAACAAAAATGTTCCATTGCAAAACAAAAACTCAGCAAGAAAGGTCCATCTGTGGCTCACTCAGGAAGTTAAGAATAGTATTAGTCTTTTTTAAAAAGAGGCTTACAACGTTGCAAAGAATAACAATAAGCCTGAGGATTGAGAATGTTTTAGAAATCAAAGAGTCACCAAAAAGTTGAAATAGATGGAAAAATAGAATGAGAGTAAACAAGCCAAGAATATAAAAACAGATTGGAAGAATATAAAAAGCAGGAGAGTTGCTAAAGTAAATGTTGGTCCCTTAGAAGCAGAAACAGGAGAAATCCTAGGGAACGAGGAAATGGATGAGACATTGAATAAATATTTTGTGTCTGTTTTCACAGTGGAAGACACAAATTATAATAGACGGTAACCTAGGGGCTAACAAGAGTAAAGAAATTAAGGTAATGAACATCAGCAGAGAAAAAGTACTGGAGAAACTCAAGAGACTAAAATCTGGAAAATCCCCACGATCTGATGGCCTATATCCTAGAGTTCCAAAAGACTTAGTTGCTTGCTATGATTTTCCAAAATTCTATAGAGATTCTGGAATGGCATAAAGAACATAACTTTTTATTTCTGTTGGACTGTGAATGAAAATTACAATGGCTGCAGTTTGAAAGACATCTCTACTGGAACAGTGTGAGGGATATATACAATGTTGTTGCCCTGGAACAGAGTGTGCCATGAAAGACAGGATGGTGCCGAGGAGTCTGGTCTAATGGGGAACTGCCAGGCAACAACATTTTAATTGACTCCTTAGCAGGTGATCAGGGTTTGTGTGAGAGCAGTACAGCAGAATAGCTTTTAGCCTGAAAAGACCTAAAACCTCTCCTGTGTGTGGAAGATTCCAGTAATTCCACAATAATAGCCAGCTGTTTTTTTTCTCCTCATATCTCTATAACCTGCTCTCTCTCTGAAAACCCCTGTCAAGAGGCAAAGGGGAAAATCACTGTTAGAGACATTGAAAGGCAAAGGCTCAACCAGTGAACTAAAGACTGAGAGTGCTGGAAGACCATCTCGTGTCATCAACAAAGAACTGAAAGGAATTTGGAAGCCATCAATCAAAATCAACCCATCGAATCCTGTACTCTGGAATTGGTGCTACTGAATTGTTTTATCCCACCCTTAAAATCCATGTTTTTGTATCTCTTGTACGTGTGTATGTAGGGATTTAAGAAGGGGTAGAGTTTAGGTTATAGAGTTATATTTGCCACTGGTTAAAGACAATTTGTTCAATACACAATTATTTACTTAGAGTTTACAAACCTGGTGCTCATACTCTGTTAACCTAAAGTAAACAATTAGGTGGGCTAATCAAACTTTTTCACATTTGTCATGGCTCAGGGAGCAGTGGGGCTTGATATTGCAGCACACTATCCCCAGTGAGTCATGACAATGGTCCTGCAAATTGGAAGTCAATAAATATAACACAGCTCAAGAAAGGAGGGAGGGAGAAAACTGGGAACAGTTCAGTCACTGAAATATATTAAGGAAATCTTAGCAATGCACTTAGAAAAGCATAGTATTATTGTAAGTCAACAGGGAAATCCTATCCAACAAATCTATTGGGATATATAGAGGTTCTAACGAGTGGGTAGATAAAGGGAACCAATAGATGTAGTATACTTGGATTTCCAAAAGGCATTCAATAAAGGTGCCACACAAAAGGTCAAACCAGAAGCTAAGAATTCATGGAGTTGGGGGTGATATATTAGCATAGGTAGAGGATTGTGTAACAGACAGGAAGAAGGGAGCAGTGAAAAATGGAGCATTTTCAAGTTGTAAGCTGTGACCAGTGGAGTGCTGCAAGGGTCAGTGCTGGGGTCTCAGCTATTTACAATCTATATTAATGACTTAGACAAAGAGACACAGAGTAATGTATCTAAGTTTGCTGGTGGTACAAGCTAGCTGAAAGCTGTGAGGAGGTGCAAGCCATGAGGAGGATACAGAGGGGCTGCAAAGAGGTATAAGCAGATAAGTGAGTGGGCAACAAGGTGGCAGATGGAGTATGATGTGGGAAAGTGAGAGGTAATTCCCTTTGGTCATAAGAGTAGAAAAGCAGAATTTATTTTAAGAGAGGCATGAAACGTGTTAATGTTCAGAGAGATTTAGCTGGGCTTGTACAAGGAACTCAAAAGGTTACAGCAAGCAAGTAGGAATGTAAATGGCATGTTGGCCTTTATTGCAAGGGGATTGGAGTACAAGAATAAAGAAGTCTTGCTACAAGAATCCCCATAAATAGGCCCTTCCCATTTGCTCTATCCAGCCCCTCACAATTATGTACATCTCCATTAAATCTCCCCTCAGCCTCCTCTGTTCCAAGGAGAACAACCTCAGCCTATCCATTCTTTCCTTATAGCTGCAATTTTCCAGTCCTGGCAACATCATCATAAATCTCCTCGTATGACTGTAACTGTCTCGAGTGGGAGATCAGAGACAGATGCCATTCAATCTCTTCAATTCTGCAGACAAGAAACTTGGCCTCTCCTTGAATGTTGCCAAAGCAAAAAACTCGTATCAACCCACAACTGGTCAGCCAAACATTCCAAGTCCCATATATGTTGACGGAGAAACTATAGAACATGTTGAGCACTTCCCATACCTTGGCAGCCACCTCTCTCAAAACACCATCATTTTCAAGCAGGAATAACACCAGATTAGCTGAGCCAGCTCAGTCTTTTACAAACTATGGCAATGAGTGTTTGACAAGGACCTCTACAAGTCAACAAATGTCCTAGTGGACAAAAATGTTGTTGTCATATTTCTGCACTGCAGGTTAAACCTGGATTGTGCATTAGTGACACGTAAAAGCGCTAGAGAAATTCCATCAGCAATGCATCCACTGCATCCTCTAGACTCAATGGGAGGACTAAACAAATTCTAGCATCCTTCTTGAAGACAATTCCACAACCATTCAGGCAAAACTCCTACAAAAATCAACTTCTATGGGCTGGACACTATCTGGATAGCCAAAAGGCATCTTCCCTGCCAGGTCCTGTTCTCTCCGCTCTCAAATGGCTAGTATCCCAGGGGAGGACAAAGAATAAGCTTCAAAGACACTCTGAAGCTCTCCTTAAACCACAAAAGCTTTGACATTAATGACTAGGAGGAGCATGCTACAAATTATTCAAAATGGCAACAACTTGCCCATCAAGCTGTATCACATTTTCAGTCACAATGTCTTAATGATGCAGAGAAGGAAAGAAAAGGAAATAAATCCTGCACTCCAAGTCTCACTACCTCATAGAACATCCTGTCACATGTGCCCAGACATTTGCAGTCAAGAAGCAACCCATGGCAGAAATTTGCGATGAGTAGACATTATTCTCGAATCGAGGGATAGCCGATGACGACATGTTCATATGTTACTAACAGATCTCCCTTACTGGAGATCTGTTACATAGCATAAAATAAAGTATCCTATAATTCACAGTAGCACTCAATACTGCAAAATACTGATTTACAGTAGTTAAATAAAATCTCTTCCATTTGTAATAGCACAATTTGATTGGTCTCAAATTCAATCACCAGATTGGTTTGCAACGTACAAATCAGTGACTTTGATTATTATTAAAAGGTTGGCAATAATTGTAGGTAGGAAGAACCTTGTTGCAGCAACTATATGGAGAAGTACGAGCAAGTTGGAGGAGGAGGAGGCTATTGAAGTTGCTAATATTGAAAGTGAGATCCTAAGATTTAGCAGCATAGAATATAGAGTGCATGTGTGAGTGCGAAAATTTGCAAGAACTAAAAAAGATTGTACATGTGAGGGCACTGGTATGGTCTTTTGTTTGGCTAGATTGCAAGAAAGTACTAAAATCTGATGGGGGGTTCAATTTAGAGGCTGTAGGTTGAGGAAGTGGGGGAGATGGAGGGAGAGGGAAGTCCTGCGCTTGGCACTAGTGGAACTAGGCTCGGAAAATTGGGGAAAGTGGTTACTGGAAAAAAGGGCAGGGAAGAAAAAGGGAAAATTGGAAATGTACAACTAAAGTTAGTGTGTGATTTCCTTAAGAAATGCAGATTTACCCAGATAACTACTTCCAAGATCAGCCTCCCCCAGCCATGATTGGTTTTCCTAACTAGCACCAAGAATGGGATTCAGGGTCTGGTCGTGGCAAGGGTTGAGGGTGCGCAGATAACATTTCTTTCTAATGGCTTCACCAGTGAATTGAGTATTTATAACAAAAGTGTAAATGTTTCCTTTCATCTGAGTAAAGCCCAAGTTCCTCAACCCAACTCCTCTCAAGCTGCAGTCGCTGGCTGATTCCAACTATAGAAGGCAAAGGCTGTAGCAGCAGTGTCATGAGGGAGAATTTTAGCAACAAATGGTGGGGGTGGCCACTCGGAAGATTAATAGAAAATGGAGCCAGTAACAATTTCATGTTTACGCACACTGGCATTGCAAATCATTTATCTCAGGAGTCACAGCTGGGAAGTCTCACCACTGATCCAATCGACCTAGGAGGAATAGGCAAACTTTTGGTGCCATGGGAAAGCATAAAAGGAATGACAAAAATAACTGATAGCAAAGTGTTACAGAGGTATGTGGATACAGACCAAGCTTGTTTTAATATGGACGTTTTCAGGACATGGGAAATGCTGGGAAGGCTGCATTATGGTCCGTTCCTTTAATGATATTATGAATCAACCACAAAGAGTGCTTCAGAGTCATATGAAGGCCAGATCAGGGAAGAGTGGCAGAACATTAGTGCACCAGTTTATGTTTTAAACAACAATTCATTAAGCTTTCATGGTCAAATATCATCTAATATATTACAAATCAGTTTCACAGTTTGACTGTAAGATTTGAAATAACTGGGTTCCTAGTTCAGTATCATAACCACTACACTCTAATACGAAATATGGCTAGATGGTGGCAAGCCACTGGCTTCCACTACACCCTTTGCCAGCTGTTTAGTCTGGTCGTTTACTTTGGAAAATTGATTTCATATTGATATTTGTAACCTTTGAATTTTTTTTAAAAAAAGATATGAATCTTTCATTTTTGTGAAAGATTAAGCATTTTGAGTCGAAAAGCAAAGAAAAAAAACTTCAAAGTCCTACTCCTAATTTTTAAATTCCATCCCCAGTATATATGAAATTTCCAGGTAAGATATTCTAATTAGTAGCCACTGCACCCTGACTTAACATTACAAAATACACAAATGTTGCAGTAGATTATGGAGTGCAGAGAGTTATATAGGCTAAATTGGAAGGTGTTTTGTCCCACAAACAGCAGTGAACTGAATATCAGTTGATGAAATTTGTTGAGGGGGAAAGGGTACATTAAGAAAATTTCCTAACTTGCAGCGGCGGGGCTATTAACAGCAAGAGACGTTGGGACTGGCTCTGGGGGAGATGAAGCCTGTATAGGCCAAACAGGTTGCACCAGAGCCTGGACCAAGATGGGCCAAGCGGATCAAGTGTCAGTAACAAAACATTTAGGGGACAGTGATCATTGTATTATAAGGTTTCAGCTGACTATGAAAAAGGACAAAGAACGATACGGAGTAAGAATAATTAACTGCGGGAAAGCCAACTTCAATGAGGTAAGATGGGACCTGAGCCAGATAAATTGGAGTTAAAGGCTGGCAGGAAAAATGGTAGCTGAACAATGGATTACCTTAAAATAAGAGATAGTCTTGGCACAATTAAGGTATATTGCCATGAAAGGGAAAAGTAGGACAAACAAGAATAAAGCTCCCTGGATGACAAAAGAGATAGAAATTAAGATAAAGAAGAAAAAGTGTGCTTATGATAGATGTCAGGCAGACTACACAATTGAGAACCAGACTGAGTATAGAAGGTTCAAAGGTGATATGAAAAAACAACCAAGAGAAACAAAGAGGAAGTACGAAAAGAGACTGGCGGCCAACATAAAGGAGAACCCCAAAGTCCTCCACAGGCATATAAATAGTTAAAAGGTGGTAAGAGGAGTAGGGCCGATTTGGAACCAAAAACGAGATTTATGCACAGAGGTAGAGAACATGGCTGAAGTATTAACTGAATACTTTGCATCTGTCTTTCCTAAGGAAGATGCTAACCAGGCCAAGGTGAAAGAGGAGGTAATTCAGACACTAGGAGAGGTTAAAATTGATAGGAAGGTCTTGGATAGGCTGTGTGTGCTTAGAACTGATAAGGCACCAGGACCAGATTGATGCATCCAAGGATACTGAGGGAAGTAAGAGTAGATTATAGAGGCACTGGCCATAATTTTTCAGTCTTCCTTAGAGTTGGGGTGGTGCCAGGAAACAGAGGAGTGTTAATGGATGTTTCTCAGGCTGGAGGAAGGTTTGTAGTGGAGTTCCCCAGGAGTCAGTGTTCGGACTCTTGCTTTTCCTGATATATATTAATTGACCTAGACCTTGGTGTGCAGGGCACAATTTCAAAATTTGCAGATGACACGAAACTTAGGCACATTGTGACTTGCAAGGGGGATAGCATAGAACTTCAAAAGGGCATAAAAAAGTTGGTAGAATGGGCAGACAGATGCCAGATGAAATGTGAAGTGATTCATTTTGATAGGAAGAACATAGAGGGTACAATTCTAAAGCAGGTGCAGGAGCAGAGGGTCCTGGTGTATATGTGCATAAGTTATTGAAGACGTCAAGGCTGGTTCAGAGAGTGGTTAATAATTAAGCCTAGGCTACTGTATGCATTATTAGAGCACAGAGTACAAGAGTAAGAAGGTTTTGTTGAACTTATATAAGACATTAGTTCGGCCTCAGGTGGAGCACTACTTCCAGCTCTGGACTTAAGGAGGAATGAAGAGAGTGCAGAAAAGATTTACAGGAATGGTCCCAGAGATGAAGAACTTCAGTTATGAAGATAGATTGGAGAAGATAGGACTATTTTCCTTGGAGAAAAGGTGGTGGAGTGGAGATTTGATAGAGCATTCAAAATCATTAGGGGTCTGGACAGAGTTGATAGGGAGAATCTGTTCATCCACTTGTGGAAGGATCGAGAACCAGAAGGCACAGATTTAAAGTAATTGGTAAAAAAGCAAAAGCAATACAAGAAAAAAATATTCATTAGGCAAGTGGATAAGGTCTGAAATGCACAGCCTGAGAGTGTGGTGGAGGTGCGTTCAATCAAAGCATTCAAAACAGAATTAGACTGTTATCTGAAAAGGAAGAATGTGCAGGATTACAGAGAGAAGTCAGGAGAATGGTACTAAGTGAATAGTTCATTGGGTGAGCCAGTGCAGATGCAATGGGCTGAATGGCCTCCTTCTGTGCTGTAACAATCCTGTGATTCCTCAGTTTATCCAATGGAGACTTTACTATCCATCTGAACAAAAATAAAAGGACCTTCCTTCAATTTCTCAACTGAAAGATTGTACCTTCCACAATGTAGCATGCCTATAATATGGCACCCCATGTTAGCCTAGTTTAAGTTTTGACTTAAACCTAAAACCTTCGAAGCTGGGGGAGAGCAAGACATCAAAATGAGCCAAACTAACATGATTTGTCCTCTGCTCCACAAGAGGCCAAACTTTTATCCATCATGGCTATGCATTGTATAACCATCTTTGAAAGCCATTTCACCTTGCTAACCTCCTTCTGCGTTTAACTGCCTCATAACCCCATATTTTGTGGCTCTCCAAATTATTCTACATCTTCCTGGCACGTAAAGCTAGTTTCACCACCTTGTAGATGACCACAATTTTATGAACCAATATTTACATAAATCTAAATTGTTAAAATTCTAAAAAACGCTTACTTATTCACGCTTACTTTCTCCTTAACCGCACCCTTAAATCAGCTATGGAAATCTATAAAACTGAATTCGTTTAGTGGGCTAACACGAGAATATAATTATGAAACCAGCCAATGTGCCATAAAATGGCAATTGATTCTTTTATGCCCTTCAGGGAAAAGAACCTGCCACCCTACCTGGTCTGACCTACACGTGACTCCAGTTTCATTTCCTGAGAACACTAAAGCCAACCTCAGTGGCAGGTAACTAATGCTGCACTACCCAGATCATAAATCTAAATTTTAAAAAAACTTGCAAAAGAAGTAGTGCATACATGTTGGATGACTACTTCTACAGTCTTCAAAAAAAGTCTTCAAAAGAGAATTGGAGAATTAACTGGAGAGAAAAAAATTCCAGGGCTATGGGGGAAAGGCAGATGAGTGGGACTAGACGAGTTGCACTTGCAGAGAGCCGGCACATGGACACACTAGCCAAATAGTATCCTTCTGTGCTGCAACTATTCTATGATACAAATAATATTAAAGGGGAGCAAGAGCGAAAGAGTTCTCTCATTGCACAGATCACATCTTAGGGGTGGGCAGGGACGGAAAAAAAAAGTGATGGCAGCGGTGGAACAGTTATTAAGAACCTATGCTGACCACCAGATCATTACAGCTAACAGATCAGAAAGGCAATAACAGCATACAATCTGCATTTCGCCCTCCCACCTGTGTACACATTGCTGCTCACCTTAATACAGGAAGTACGATTCAAATATAACTGCTCATGGTCCAAAAAATTCCAGTTACCATCCTGATTATTATCTACTGACCCCTGCTGGAAATTTACATTTGCAACACAATCAGGTTTAGCTGTAATACCTTCCCAACGCCAAGCTTAAATGCCTTGGCAAAGTACAGGAGGGCAATAGTGCCTGTGGAACTGTGTTCGCCAGCAAGGAATCAGTGCCTTCAAGAGGATGCAAGAGAAAAGGGGTGAATAGATGAAAATGCAAGAACTGTTCATTTGAATCTAGTTTAAATTAAAACAGATGCTGATAATAAATCTAAAATTCAGACCGCATTAAAATAATAGGCAAGTGATTTAACCTTCTCTCCAGAAAAGCAACGCAAGTTTATGCAACTGAAACTTTTGGCAATGTAGAATCCAAAGTTAACAGTCATTTTTAGAAGGTATGTGTGCTACACAACTGATAAACGTTTCAATTTGACTCCACCTCTTATGTACAAGGATTGTAAGATAAAGATTTATTTCTTAGAAATCTTTCAAATTTAATTTCTGTCTTACAGAACAGTATATAATTTCAATGAAAGTTCAACATGAATCCTGTACAAACCAAATACTTAATTCCTTGTATTCAGTTTCAAGTTGAGTTTTTCAAATGAAAACAAAAACAGATTGGTGAAGCCAATAAAGACCAATAACTCCAAAAGAACAATGTGATGGGTTAAAAATAAAAATATTGCACAATACATTAGGCCAGAAAGTAACATAATGAAAATGGATTTTGACAAAATAGTCATCCATGATTGAAATGTTACGATAATTTACCCAAGGTTAATGTACAAAAGCAAAATACTGCAGATGCTGGATATCTGAAATAAAAACAGAAAATGCTGGAAACATTTTTAAAAAGAGTTAACATTTCAAGTCTGTGATCTTTCATCAGAACCAATAAAAGGTTATGGGCCTGAAATGTTAACTCTGTTTCTCTCCCTACAGATTCCACCATAGCTGCAGAAGTTAGTGTTCATGACTTGAATTGTATTATACTGAAACGGATAATCAAAATTATTTGGACATCATGTTCCTTATTCAATTAAAAGATAAAACCAGTATAGAAACTCACACTCTCTAGTTCTGGTCATATTGGTATTTTCTTGATGCAAACACATGAGTTGGGGTTCAACCAATATAAATTTCCCATCCAAATAGTTTATTTGTCATTCCTTGATTGAGACTGCAGACCATAACATAAGAAATATTTATCAAACACAAAATACGTGGCCAGGACTATTTGCAGTTGCATAAGCTACTGACATATGTTTTCTCACTTTGATTAATGTATTAACAGAACAACTGATTCCCTATTGATGCTAGTTTCATAAAGTTACTAAGTTTTTAAACTAAAAAACCTTGGCTTACATACATTTAAAAAAAGCTTGCAATTAATTAGGTTTGAAAAGTGTAACCAGCTGCATTAACAATTACCTCCCAAAAGGTACACTGATGTATCAATATGTAAACATCACACAACCAAGAATCTGAAACTAATCTTTAGGTATATATATACACACACAAGCTAAAAGGTTTCTTAAAAATCCATCGCTGAATTACAATTTCCTTTGTTCAATTACGGTTTATAACATAGGGTCCTGGAGAGAAAATGTCAAATAGAATTGCGGAGACAAAAGCTCATGTATATATGTCCTTTTAAAAAAAAAATTTAAGTTATGTCTAATTAAAGGATTTTTGATTTCTGGTTTTTCAATTAAACTCTGTGATCACTCATGAAAATTACGTCAGAGCCAAAAAACAGTATCTCTGACAGTGCAGTGCACCCTCAGTACTACACTGGAGTGGCAACCTTGATTTTTGTGCTCAAGCCCTAGAGTGGGGCTTGAACCCATCTGGTTCACCAATGTCCTTTAGGGAAGAAAATCTGCTCTCCTTACCCGGTATGGCCTACATGTGACCCCAGACCCACAGCAATGTGGTTCACTGTTCAATGTCCTCCAAAATGGCCTAGCAAGCCATTCAGTTCTCAAGGACAATTAGGGATGGGCAATGAATGGTGGCCTAGCCAGCGAACCCCAACATCTCGTGAACGAATGAAAAGAAATCCAGAAACTTGCAATTCAGAGGTGAGTGTGCTACCGAGCCCTGGCGAATACTCATGCTGTATGTCACTGTAACATGTCAAACACCTGTACACATCTTTTAAAATAGTCTCTCAATAATCTATAGTATACTCAAGACTTAATTAAGTACTTGTACACACGAAATCTAAAGAATCTTGTAAAAATTAAAATGTATTGCATATTAATCACAATAATGTCAGTTTAAGTGAACCATCAGATTGAAATTTTTAGTCAATAAATAAATAAATTCAAGACTTCAGAAATTATAGACTTAAATGTTACATTTTCTCCTCCTGACATGCAGGACATTTTCATGTTTAATTATTTCCACTTTGTATAGTTACCTATACAAAGGCAGTTGGGAATACTATTAGTATTTACGTTTGCTGTGGACATTTTGTATTAACAAGGGTGCATGATTCTGTTCATTGCACAAAATTTCATGTACACCAGTGCAACTAAGTACTTATTATTGGAATTTTGGGAAACTTGTAGCTAAGTTTTTAGGAGGCAAATCTGTCACTGTTCTGATGAGGAAGTTATGTGTTTTTGCTCGTATTGAAACAGAAATAAATGAGCAAATTACTCTACTTTCTAGATCAACAATAAATTGCTGGTTTCTTCCCCTGATAAATTTAATTGTATTACTTTGTTAATGTTACCATTTAAATTTAGTGTTTCTTTGTTGGTCTATTACTTGTTTGGAAATAGTCTTTCCACGATGCATAAGCTGAGGAGAAAGGTGAAAAGTCAAGTTTGTCCTCCTGTGACGATTTTCTATGAGTTTAATACTATGGTAATTAAAATGAAATGGAACGTTTGATTTGAGAGCTTGCTGCTACTTGGCTATATACATAAAATACAAATGTGAATGCACGAGCATCAAACAAAAAAGATATAGGTAAGAAAATCTCACTACCTGGTGAATTGATTTCATGATTAAGAAACAAAGTATTACCTCTTATACTTGAATAACGTCATAGTATTTTCACCTCAGTCAGAAGGTCAAGACTTCATCTAGCTGGCGCTTTAGTACAGTTCTGAAGGTGCTGTCTCTTGGATGAGATTTTAAATTGAAACCCCATCTGCTTTTTCAGGCGGGCATAAAAGTTCCAAATGGTAGTATTCGCAGAAGAGTCTGCCTAGTGACCTGGTCAATATTTATCTTGACCAATATCACAAAACAGATTATCTGAGAAGAATAATAAGACATGACCAAGGTCCCAAATGACATCCTATATAAGGAAAACTATCACTCCTTGTCCCTTTTGACCTGTCTGCAACCTTTGGACAGTTGACCACACCACCCTCCTCCAACACCTCTTAATTGGGTGGGACAACTCTCACCTTGTTCCATTCTTACTTATCTAATCACACCTAAAGTATTACTTACAATAGCTTCGCTTCCCACTCCATTACCTTTGGTGCCACCCACCCAGAATCTATCCTTGTCCACCTCCTATTTCTCATCAATGTGCTGCCCTTGGAGACATTTCAAAGCACAGCTTTACTTTTTAAACGTGTACATCGATGACATTCAGCTCTATCTTACAATTATCTCCCCTCTCAATTCTTCCACTATTGCTAATTTATTATTACACTGCTTATCAAATATCCAGTACTAGATTATCAGGAACTTCCTCCAATGAAACATTAGGAAAGTTGAAGCCACTGTTTTCATTTTGTTTTGATCCCTGCTCCAAACTCTGTTCTCTAGCTACCGATTTCTAACCCATCTCTAGCAACAGTCTGTCCACAATATTTGATCCCCAGCTGAGCTTCTGACTATATATTCATGCCATCGCTAAGACAGCCTATTTCCACCTCCATAACATCTTTCTACTTCGCCTCTGTCTCAGTTAATTTGCTGCTGAAACCTCATTCATGCCTTTGTTACCTTGAGATGTGACTATTCCAGTGCATTCCTGGCGGGTCTCCCACAGTCTACCCTCCTTAATTTTGAGGCCATCCAAAACCCTGCTGCCCATGTCCTTACTCATCTATCACCCATGTTCGTTGACCTACATTAGATCCCAGTCAAGCAACATTTTAATTTTAAAATTCTCTACCTTGTTTTCAAATCTCTCCACGGCCTGGCCCTTCCCCATCTCTAATCTCCTGCAGCCTCACGACCCTCTAAAATATCTTTCCTCATCTAATTCTGGCCTCCTTGTGCATCCCTGATTTTAATCGCTCCACCACTGGTGGCTGTGCCTTCAGTTACCTAGGCCCCAAGTTCAGAAATTCCCTCCCTATATCTCTCCACCTCATTTTTCTCCTTTAAGACACTCCTTAAAATTTACTTCTTTGACCAAGCTTTTGGCTATCTGATCTAATATTGCCTTATCTGGTTCAGTGTCATATTTGATTTTAGAATGTTCCTGTGGGAAGCTTTGGGACATTTTATGTTAAAAGGTACTATATAAGATGCTGCTATTTATGGGACCTTGCCATGAGCAAATTGGCTGTTATGTCTTCCTACATTACAACTGTGGCCATGCTTCAAAAATACTTAATTGACTGAAGCATTTTGACTCATGCAGAGAATATGAAAGGCATTATATAAACCCAAGCTGCTAGGTCAAATCCTCCAACTTTTTTTGGTGGGTGGAAACTAAGAAAGAAAGGAAAGCATGTGCCCCCATATGATGGCTTTCCTATTTTGACTGAAGTCTCAGCAAATAACTCAAGGTTAGTAAGCAAACAAAGCTTAGACTATCAAACAACGTGTCATGAGATTTCTTCTCAGATTCCACATAGATCTGACTACATTTTATTCCAAGTCAATCAAAAACAAGTAAATGCAGTAGCTATAAAGAGCAAGACAATTCAATCATCTGAGCAATAGAATGTCTCTCCACTAATCTAATGGTTCAAATTCCAGGCTGTGAATCTCCCTCTCAGTTATATGAGCTTCACTAGCTCTAAGAACAATCCACTAGATGAAAGTTCTGAGTGTGGATGGGAGGTGCTGGTGAGCCAGTATGGAGTTAACTGCATTCAACAAGCTAAATGCACAGATGCAAGAAGTAATAAAATCGGTTAATGGAATGTTGAACTTTATCCCAAGGCGATTGGAAATGTAAAGTAACAGTGCTTTTTTGCAGAGAGCTTGGGTTAAAACACTTATGAAGTGCTGTATCAGTTTTGGGAACTGGACCTCAGGAAAGACTCTTTTTTGAAACGCTAAAGGTACAGATTCACCAGAATCATGACAGGGTTTCAAGGACAGGTTACGTAAATTTGCTTGTATTCCCTCAAATTTAGAAGGTTGAAGGGTGATGTAATTAATGTGTTTAAAATGAAAAATGGATTTGATAGGGCAAATACAGAGAAACTATTTCCTTTAGTGGAGGAATTCGGAACACAGGACATAATCTTAAAATTAGAGTTAGGCCACTTAGAAATGAAATCAGGATAGACACAAAGGGCAATAGAAATATGGAAGTCCCTCTCTCCCAGAAGTCCATGGATGCTGGATCAATTGAAATTTAAGACTGAGATTGATAGATTTATGTTGGGGATGGGTATCAAAGGATATGGGAAAAAAAATTAAGGTACAGATCATCTATGTTTAAGGGACAAAAATCTTACTCCTGTTCCCAAATTTATCCCAAAAGGGATAAATATCACATTTTCAACATTATGTAACTAAATGTATTCAATTTACTCACTTTTAGATTTGGGGGCTTTTTCCCCCCAGACTTAAGTTTGCTTTAGGAAGTGCTAAACAAAGTTAAGGAGTTATGCAGCTTTAAATGTTGCCAGTTCAATTCTAAGCAAGCACTGAAGCTAACAACTAACCAGAGTTTCTTTACTCTATATCCTTTCCTAGCTGCTTGAGGCCACCAATTACTATCTGAGCCAATGTCTATATACAACTACTTCTCCAAACACTCACCATAATACATTATTTGAATAGCAATATGCTTTTTAAATAAATGTTACACTCAGGCTATTGACAGGTTAGGATTTTAAGAGAATCTCAGTTTATAGCTGTAATTCTAAGCTATTGCTGGTTTTTCAAGTTTGCACAAAACATTACATCGTTTCTTTCCTATTTCTAGTTTTACATCAGTTCTTAGAACTGAACATTACTGTACTCAAAACTATGACAGCGCTGAATACAATTGATTAGAATTGCCCCTAGGAAATGTAATTACAAACATACGTTCGTGTTTAACTGCTAGGCACAAAATACCATCATTCCTTATGAAGTATAATCCTGCAATATGCTACACTGAGAAGAACAGGAAACTTATGTAGAAAGTGAAAATTTATAACATTTTATGGTGGTGTTTCCCCTTCTCAGCATAAATTGTTAACTAAATAAAGATATTCATGAAAAACGAAGCCACCAAGAGGTAATGAGCTACTATTAGCTAATGCAACTTCCATTTAGAATGTACACTTCAAGCAAGACTTTTTTTTTTAAAAAGTGTCTTACTTTTCTAAACTGATCCATGCATTACTAACAGGATAACAATTTTACAGAGGAGGTATTTCACTGATGATTTTAATCACTAGTATCAAGCTTCGTCCACTCATGCCTTATCAAATATATTTCTTCTGACTCCATACCCAACTTTTGGTGCACCGATGCAGTCATTTGAAACTATTATTTTGGAACTAGATATAATCAGTTCCGAAGAAGTCAGAACTCGAAATGTTAACTCTGTTCCTCTCTTCACAAATGCTGCCAGACCTACTGCGTTTTTCCAGCACTTTCTATTTTTGTTTCAGATTTCCAGCATCCGCAGTATTTTGCTTGTATTTTAGATATAATCAGCGTTTCCCCCATGTAACCCTGACATTTTTGTACCTTAAATCACAAATTACACTTGGAAATATAGAAATTCTATTTTCCCATCCCCCAATATGATCTCAAATTCATAGACTAGAATAGTTTTCTCGGTGCTTGCTGAATCAATGCATAAATATCCTAGCAGCAGAGCACAGTACTGGAGGTTGTCAGCAAATGGCAGTACAGACAGCTGCCAAGTCTTGCAGGCTCCGTGCTCTAATATGGAACAGCTGGAAGAGGACTGTGCATTCTTTTCTCTGAGTAAACACTAAGGGCTCTGTTCAGTATCCTACTGCAATCAAGCCTAAAGAATTCCACCAATCGGTGAACACAGACTTCTATTACTTCTCCCCAATACACCCTTTGTATTCCTATGAAAAAAACCTGAAGATATACATAATTTGATCTGGATCTGCAACTGTGTCAATTTTAAACAACTATTTGGGCGGAATTCTTGCAGGTTCCACTATTCCACAAGTCAATCCTACCACATTGTGTCTGCTGCATAGGCCAGGGTGAAACATTACAGTACAAAGATTTTCAACTCATATATTTCAGCCTCAGCTTCTGCTACAAGTATGACGATATGCCTCTCTCAAAACGGAGATTGCATACTAAATTTTCTAAGTTTTGCCGAATAAGGTCCTATATTATATTTAATTGACATTATACTTCTCTATTGTAAGTCGACTCAGACTTTTGGCCTTCACTCTTGTGTGCTCAGTTTGAGTGAAAAAGGCTCTTTCCCTAAATCAGAATACGGTGCCTGTAACGATTTAAATATTCTAGTTTTGGATTGACGGGTAAACAAAGATGAAAGGCTGATATTCATAAATAGAATGACGCAAATTTGATATCTTTATGTAACGGGCTCCGTATTTGTGTGCGATAAAATAGAAAGCTACGTACAACGACAAGATCGGAAAAGAAACCAAGCCACGTTGTCCAGAAAGCACAGGATGCCCAGACTCTACGTGACATGACTGGATTATTGCACAGGAAATTGCAGAACAAGATGCATCAAAGCGTTTTAATTCTTACGTTGATGTGATGTTGTTTGTATACCGCAATGAAATACAGCAACTGTCAATTAAAAAGGTTTGTATGTCAAATTACTAAATTCTAAGAGTTTCGCATCAATCTCAGATATCAGCTAGGAAAAGCAGCATAAAAAATAATTAATTCATTAAACTTACCGGGATCATTTGCCTCTCCCTCGAGAATATGAAGCTCGGTGCAATCGGACAAAGAATGCTCTAGACAAATCTGAAGGAAACGAGCCTGTGTCCGGCTCACTCGTTTCAACAGGGACAACAAAGCTACAGTTTGTTCACATTCATTCCACCCTTTAAACCACCCTGCAAGAACGCCGACTTGATCTCGAAACATCATGATTAAGCAAAGCCTCAGCACTCGGCGAGTTTATATCGTTGGGATTCTTCGACACAAGGCAACCCACTCCCTCCAAAAAAAATCAAGCTCAGAAGCATGTAGAAGGAGGGGTTGTCACATTTTGTATGGATCGAGTTGCGATTTTTTCTTTCCTTTTCTGTAGAATAACGTCACTGTTGACACGCTCCCTCTTCCTCCAAGGCAATCAACAGTGGGCCAAAAATCTAGCAGGCACTACAAGTATATCACCTGTCAGAATTAGCAGATCTCGGATTTTAGATCTCCTCTCTCTACGATATCAGTTTTAATCCTCAACGCCCGCATTCCTATGCGTGGTCAAAACTGGAAAATAAATTAAAGGAAAACGATCGTTGAAATGTGCCGTCATTGAATGATAAACCGTTCAAACTTTACTCTGAAGCGAAAGATCTCTGTCCTCCCCTCCCTCGGCCTGCAGTAACTAGTCATTCATTACAAATTAAAATGCAGCAACTCCTTCAGGTTTGTAATTAAGCGTTCAAAGCGCCCAGTCTACAAATAGTCCCGAAACGATAAGATAATATGCTCTGAAGCGACACATTATTCGAGACTGGAAGAGCTGCTAGCCAGCCAGACTGTTTAAACGCTTCCAAAAGCAATGCAGAACAACGCAATTCCTCTGGGTTTAGGCCCATTGCGGATTGACTGAGACGAAAATAAACTATCCATTCCAACCCTCAAGTACGCGACCGTCTACAGCCATCGCCTTGCCCGGGATTTTCCATGTCAGGCTGAGAATGAGCCCTCAGGAGGGACCTTTAACCACGATAGTATGAACGTTGCCCTGCCCTGTGCAACGCTGCGGAAACTCACAGCAACTCCACAGGCATCTGTCTGCAACTGAGAACTGGTTGTTTTTTAATTTTTTTAAAAATATAGAAAGGACCCCCTCGCCCCGCCCGAGGACTATCAGGAAAAGTTAGCTCCAACAGCCTGTGGTAACGGTAGGGTGAATATCTCGGATCGTTCGTTTAAAAACAACCCTCTTTAATCCCAAACATTAATAAAGCCCGCCCCTAACAAACATTAGTGATCACCAAAACAGAAAGCGAATCCTCAAACCAGCTAAAAATAACATGAAAGGCGCAGCGTGTGTGAAGATTATTAATAAATGTGACTCAAAGACTCCTCCCGTGTACAGCTGCAGCGGCCGACGCATTTTCCAACCGCTCCGTCCCTTGCACACCGACCTGCTACAGGCTCGGCCCGGGTGCTGGTGCCACTCCGTGGGGCCATGAGAGAAGGAGGAGGAGCTGCTGTCGTCGTCGTCGCCACCACCACCACCACCACCACCGCCGCCGCCGCCGTCGTCTCCACAAGTTGGATTTATTTTTAGGCCAGTCCCCGCCCCGGGTCATTAACATTCAGCATTACGTCATGGCACGGCCAGAAATAGAGGCGGCCGGAGGGCGGGCGGCCCGTCTTCGGGTATTTATTATCAGGCGGGGCTTCCACTGCTGTGCCGTCCGTCCCCCTTCATTCACACTTAGCGGCCCAGCCCGGCTGGCGGGCTCCGGGCCCGAGCTTGGGCCCCGCCTCCCGGGGTTGGGGGAGGAATGCACACAGCTTCGTTGCTAGGCGCTCGCCAAACACGCGTCAGAGATATCGGTTTGAATTGGAACCGAAGGTGACGTTTTTCCGGCCATTTTTGGTTACCTCACCCTCCGGTGGGTGCCGATTTTTGGTTCGGGGACCGGGGCCGCCGCTGAGTGTTTACCTGTTGTTGTGAAGAGCGCGGCCTGTGGGTTCCAGGCGCGCGGTGTCTCAACACGTGACCAGTGTCGGCCGCTAGGGCCGGGGGTTCTTCCCTCGCTATAATTTTAGCTGACCTCACGTGGAGTTGCTCAGAGTGTGTGGTCATCTCGGCTGTTTCATAATGAGACGGGCATAATCCCGGGAAATTGAAAAAAACCACTGCAACTCTTCTAAAGGAACATATTACTGATGCACAAAAATAAATAATACATGACAAGCATCGTATTAAACTCCTCGGTTCCATTCTGTTGATATGTAGTAAAATCAGCGTTTTCAACGTTTTTGAAAGCAAGCTTTTATAAATAAAATTCAATTTTTATGCAGATTTGAGCTTTATTTAACTATTTTAGTACAGTTGGCTGCAAAACCATTGCAGAATTTAGCCAGTTTTAAAACATGGGTGTACAAAGTACATCCAGCATTTCTGCACCATTGGCTAAAACATATCTTCACTGGACCAGCTGCAGCAACGCCCTGTAAAGTCTAGTTCTGTAAGTCATGATAAGTTTGCTACATCACAATAATATGCATGCATGCAAAGAGAATGTAATGCAACTCTAAAATCGGACGTGGGGCAAACACTGGGGATACAGTCAGGGGTGTAGGGCTATCACAGCGCCGCTCTGGCACCTCCTATTTAAAGGCTTTAATATTCACCGCCTGATGGTAAATTCTCCTCTGTTAATTGGCTATCCGTTACACGCCCCACTTGCTTTTTCTTTCCACTTTTCTCAGTGGAATCCACTCCATTAATTGCCTGACTAAATTTTAATCCTCACTGCCTCAAATATTGAAGTTACTTGTTTCCAGGACTAACATATGCAGGGGGATTTGTCCCATTGATGGCAACATTTGGAAGTGGAGGAAAATCCTCTTGCAACCAGGTGGGGCTGCATGACTTGTGATGCAGAGGTGGCTGACACAGGTACCATATCAACTGGATTCTACCTGCGGAATTATGTGAGGCACAAGGGCAAGTTTGGCCACGAGTTCCTGGATTTTGAGTTCAGGCTGGACCATAAGACTTGACTGAAATATCCAGAGCTCATGGTGTGGCTGTGAATCCTATTATGACACAGCAGATGGTAAATGCCAAGCTGTTCAAATCCCAGGGGGAAACTTGAAACAACTGTCACAGCTAATTTTCAATTTGCATAAATTTTGAGATGCATGCCTTGAATTCAGCAATAATAAAACCACCAAGTCTTATAGGTTTTTATAAAACTAGATTAAACATTTGTTAATAAGAGAAATGATTTTAAATACATACATAGATCAACACACTATTACTATGATAACTTCTAAATTCCCTAATCAATCTAACTCCCAGTTCCATTTTTGGTAAGCCACATAGATTTTAAAAGGCCCAGGCAAAGAAACATAATACCCTGAAAAAGTTGAATTCCAAATGAGTTTTCTTAACTTCAGTCCTTTGAGGACAGCAGCTTGAGGCATAAATGTTGAAGGTTTTTCACACACTTGTAGGATCTTAAAAATGCCTTCCCTTACACACAACCCTTGCTCCATCTTTATACATATCTTACTCTTTGAATGCAAATACCCATTGTTTCACTATACCTTTAGACTAAAACCCTCTCAGCACTAAGTTTTACCAGTAATCTTTGGGAAAAATAAACACACTGTTTCTAAACTTCACATGGCTAGGTGTCAGATTTCATCCCTCCTTTGAAAACAATCTAGTCTGGTTTATTTCAAAATGCAAATGTTCCCTCGACACATAAGTTTCCAAACTTCCCCATGTTTTTCTAATTAACATTTCAAACCTAACCTCTCTTCTTAGATCAAAGCATCCAGACTAATTCAATGAAGTCTTACATAAACACGTATAGACACATCCCACTATTACTCTATTTTACAGTAAATTCCAATAACATTGTGAGAATTTTTATATCCTCTTGACAATCCGGAGCCTGGGGAGGTTAAAAGGTGGCAGAGGGAAGGCTGGTCCAGGGCCCCAGGCCTCGCATTGCTCCTGCTGAAAGCATCTGAGTCAAGATACAGCAGCAGTACCCCTCATGTACAGCTGCCTGACTGTAAATAATACAGACCTTACAACTCCCTGCACACAGCTTTTTCATAAACAGGCATTCAGGGTCTTTGAAGCTCAAGGTTCCTGGGATCTAAAGCAGCATCAATATCCCCAAACACCCTGCTGGGTTTGCCGACTGAACACTAATTCCTTGGCTGTGATGGCCTGAGGGTGTAAAATGCAGTATAGTGTTTGTATTCCCTGCTGACAGATTTACATAGAAATTACACCACAGGAACAGGCCTTTTGGCCCACCTCCATCTATGTTGGTGTTTATGTTCCACACAAACCTCCTCCCACCCTTCCTCACATTATCAGGTAACCTTCAGCTTCTTTCTTCCTCATGTGTTTAAGTTCCTTGAATGTATCTATACCAGAATCATAGAATGGTTACAGCACAGAAGGAGGCCATTCAGCACATTCCCTCTTTCAGTTTTCTGCAATAGCAACTCAGCTAGTCCCACTCCTCCACTTTTCCCCTGTAGCCTATGAAATTTTTCTCTTCAGATAATTATCCAGTTCCCTTTTGAAAATCGCAATTGAATCTGTCTCCACCACATGCCCATGGAGTGCACTCTAGATCCAAAGCACTTGTTGCAAAAAGAAGTTTTTTCTCATGTCGCCTCTGGTTCTTTTGTTAATCACTTTAGGGTTATTGACCTTCTGCTTATGGGAACAGTTTTTCCCCACTTATACTGTCCAGACCTGTCATGACTTTGAACACATCTAACAAAGCTCCTCTCAACCTTTTTTCCAAGGAGAACAGCCCCAGCTTTACCAATCTATCCACATAACTGAATTCATCCTTGGAACCATTCTCACAAATCTTTTCTGCATCCTTTCTAAAATCTTCACTTCCTTCCTGTTGAGGCTAAACCAGTGTTTTATGAAGGTTCATAAATTACTTGTATTTGTACTCGGTACCCCTATTTATAAAACACAGGATAATTTATAAACTACTTTCTCAACCTGCCCTGCCACCTTCAATGATTTATGCACATATACACCTAGGACCCTCTGCTCCTGCATTTCCTTTAGAATTGTACCCTTTATTTTATGTCACCTCTCCTCATTCTTCTGACCAAACCGTATCACTTCACACTACTCTACATTAAATTTCATCTGCCACGTGTCTGCCCATTTCACCAGCCACTCTATATCCTCTTGAAGTCTATCACTATCCTTCTCACAGTTCACAATACTTCCAAGTCTTGCATCATCTTCAAATTTTGAAGTTGTGCCCTGTACACCCTGGTCTAGGTTATTAATATAAATCAAGAAAAGCAGTGGCCCCTCTACATACCATCCCCCAGTCAGAAGTAAGTAAAGTTTTCTGTAATTCTTGTTTCTAATAGGCTTGAATTAAATAATGAAACTGTTGCATAATGACATTCCAGCTATGCTAAAGACTAATGATTCAAAATAACACATGGTTCAAAATAAAATACCTACTGGCACTAATATTTTCACTTAAAAAGCATAGCTTGACTGATGTTTGGGGACTCAAATGATTAATACATAGGAAAACAATGTAATAGTAAATTTAGAAATGATATAGCCAACACAGTTTCCTAGAGCTCCAGCACCTCAAAATTTGGCAAGACACCCCTGGATACAGTGTATCAACACAGCTGAAAAAGGACAATACTGCAAATTGATCATTTATTTGGGACAAAATGCCAAAATTCAGATCATAAAGAGATGAGAAATTCATTTATTGCATGTGTGCCAAATAGTTGTAAGGAGCACTGATAGCTTCTATGCCAACAGGCTATGAAAGAGGCCACTGAATGTACACAATATGGACAGAATAGAGTTGAAAGGAGCCTTGGAGGAATCCATATCTGGAATCATCCCTTTGTTATGGCTGAGGAAGGAAACAATGCAGCCACAGGGGAACGCTACAGAGCTAAGCAAGGGGAAAACTGAAAAATATTTCAGTCAATTTGAAGTAGTAAGTGACCATGCATGGGGAAGCATTTATTCAATGGTTATCAATTAAAAGCCCCACATTGAAGAACAATACCGTCTGCTAGTATTGATTACTTAGGTGGTGCATTTACAATGACAAACCCATACAATGTAAATCTCGAATCATGTGATACAACACAGCAATACAATCTCAGGGATTCTGATGACAACGTAAGCCACAATAATGAATGTTCTACTCCAGAAAGCCAGTTTGGTGAAGGATAAAACTGGAGCCAGTTTTCACAGACTTCTATATATTTATTTACACAGAGTAACACATTACAAGCATTCTCATTTGTTCTTATTACCTGGCATCTGGAACCATAGAAACGATATGGTACAGAAAGATGCCATTCAGCCTACCGTGTCTGCGCCGGCTGAAAAAAAACTAGTTGCCCATTCTAATCACACCTTCCAGTACCTGGTCCGATGTCTTGCAGGTTAAAGCACTTTAGGTGCAGATCCAGTACCTCTTAAGTGAGTTGAGGGTTTTTGCCTCCACCACCAAACTGGCAGTGAATTCCAAACATCCACCACCCTCTGGGTGAAGAAGTTTTTTCTCATATCCCCTCTAATCCTTCAACAATCACCTTAAATCTGTGGTCCCTGGTAATTCACCTCTCCGCTAGGGGAGCGGGGCACCTCTGTCCACTTTATCTAGGCAGCTTATAATTTTGTACACTTCAATCAGGTCACTCCTCAGCCTCCTCTGTTCCAAGGAAAACAACCCCAGCCTATCCAATCTTTCCTCATAGTTGCAATTTTCAAGCTATGGCAACATTCTTGTAAATCCCCTCTGCACTCTCTCCAGAGCAATTATGTCCTTCCTGTAATGTGGCGACCAGAACTGTACACAAAATTCTAGCTGTGGCCTAACCAGTGTTTTATACAGTCCCATCATTACATTCCTGTTTTTGTATTCAATAACTTATCCAATAAAGGAAAGCATTCCATATGCATTCCAAGGTATCGCATTTCCTCTACCCCTCCTAATATCCTCCCAGTAATTGAGTATTCCCAAGCTTTGTTTGTCCTCCCCAAATACATTACCTCACATTTCTCTGGACTGAATTCCATTTGCCACTTTTCCGCCGACTCAACCAAGTCATTGATATCATTCTAGAGACAACAGCTATTCTCTTCACCATCAATTACATGGCCAATTTTTGTGTCATCTGCAAATTTCCCAATCGTACCACCCACATTAAAGTCCAAATCATTTAATATGTATAACAAACAGCAAGGGACCCAACACTGAGCCCTGTGGAATGCCACTGGAAACTGTTTTCCATTTGCAAAAACATCCATCAACCATTACCCTTTGTTTCCTGTCACTGAGCCAATTTTGGATTCAACTCACCACATTCTCCTGCATCCCATGGGTTTTTACTTTTCTGACCAGTCTGTCATGTGGGACCTTGCCAAATGCCTTACTAAAATCCATGTGGACAACACCAACTGCATGACCCGCATCAATCCACCTTGCTATTTCCTCAAAAAATTTGATTAAATTAGTAAGTCATGGCCTTCCCCTAACAAAACCATGCTGACTAACCCTGATTAATCTGTTCCTTTCTAAGTTACAGATTATCCTGTCTCTCAGAATTGTTTCTAATAATTTGCCCACCACCAAAGTCAGACTGACCAGCTTATAATTATTTGGCCTATCCCTCGCACCCTTTTTAAATAATGGTACAATGTTTGCAGACCTCCAATCCTCTGGTACCTCACCTGTATTTAGTGAGGATTGGAAAATGATCCTCAGAGCATCCATTATTTCCTCCCTGGCTTCCTTTAACAGCCTGGGATTCAATTTATTGGCTCTGATGGTTTATCCACCTTCCAGGATGCCAGTCCCTCTTCTATGTCATCTGTCACTATGGCCTGAATCTTCTGGTCAGCATGCGGTGAGCGGGCCCTGCTCGCCGACATGTATAATGATGCGCGGTGATGTTGGGCGTGCGTCCCGATGTCACCGCGCGTCATTCCAATCTTCAGTTCAGCGGGCACGCACTGGAGTCAGCTGCGCGCCGGCCGAAATGTCTAAGGCTTTTTTAGACCATTTAAAAACTAATTAAAAGAATTAACGGAGCTGCCCGTCCAGCCTTAAGGTCAGCCTTCGCATTTATCATGAAACCTCATCTACGGGCAGGATGAGGTTTCATGAAGTGTTTGTAGGTCCAATAAAGTTTTTTATTAAAATTCATTGACATGTCCCAGCTCATGTGACACTGTCACATGCGGGGACATGTCTGAATTTTTTTTTTCTTTAAATAAATGTTTCATAATCAAACTAATCTCCCTGAGGCAGTTCGGTGCCTCAGGGAGATTTCTGCGCTCTTTCAGCGCAGGCCCGGACTCAACCTCCTCCCCCCGCCCGCTCAGGGAGCACTCAGCGCTTCCGGGTGCGCCAATTGAGGCCCATCCACGTAAAATGGCTGCGTGCCCGCTCGCACCCACTCCCCCCCCCGCCCCCCCCCCCCCACCCCCCCCCCACAACGGGGAGAAAATTCTCCCCTATGCATATTGTATCTAATATTTCACACTCCTCCTGTTTAACTAAAATGTCTGCATCATCTCTCTCCTTAGAGAAGACAAAGACAAAGTACTCATTGAGAACCATGCCCACATCTTCAGCATACGCACTCAAGTTACCATGTACATCCCCGAGAGGCCCTACCTTTTCCTTTGTTATTCTCTTGCTCTTAATGTACTGGTAAAACATACATTCACCAATTTGTCTTGTTCCCAATTATAATACCTCTTTAACATGTTTACGTGGCACAGCCGTTGTTTCTTTCTCTGGATAGGGGTGTTGATCAGGTAATTGACCTCACTGATCTTTTTTGCCATGCAGTTGAGGCCAATAAACCTAGCTTTTAGAGGTTCACCGCTAACAGCAACAGCACCAGGCTCTGATCCCTTGGATTTAATGTCTGAACCTCAGCATGTCTATCTACCTGCTTTTCCATGATCTGCTGGGAGACTTTAAGATGCTTCTTAGCCACAGTACATGCTTTAAAGAGTCACTAACAGAAGGCAGACACTTATTTCAACAATAGGGTTTCCTCCCTTTGATCCAGTAACTTTTCTTTGATCAGCTTAAGGGGACGTCTTTCCTCATGTCCATAGCTAGTTCAAATGGACTAAAGCCCATTGATTTATTGGCTGAGTCCCTAGTGGCAAACAACAGCAACAACAATTGTAAGAGTACTCACAGTAGTAGGCTCGGATCATGGTTTGCAGCATTTGGTGATACTATTCCACAGGCCTGTGACTGTTTATGGTATGCCAAGGATTTTAACTGTTCAACTGTTCATACTATTCATGACCTCTGGAAAGTATGGGACATAAAATTTGACCCTTGATCTGATTAAGTCTCTTTGGGCAGTCTGCAGTGGGTGAAAAACTGGATCAGATCCTCAACCATGGCTTTTGCTTTGATTTTTCTTAGGGATATGACCTCTGAGAATTTGGTGGCCACGTCCATGATAATTAGAAAACATTGTAAATCTGTCCTCGTTCTAGGTAAGGGTCTCACACAACCTTTCAGAACTTTGCTGAAGGGCTCGTCAAAAGCATGCATCGGTATTAAGGGGATGAGCTTGATTGCAGGTTGTGGTTTCCCAACAACCTGGCAAGAATGGCAGGTCCTACAGAATTCAACCACATCTTTGTGAAGGTGATACTAATAAAAGTGCTGGCTTATGTGAGCATGTGTCTTCCAGAAACCCACTGTGCCCAGTCATTGGGATTTCTTGGGCAATCTCCAAGATTTTTCTTCGATAGCCAGGAGAAACTAAACTTTGGTAGACCACTGTCCACTCCACTTCTGCAGGTCACTGAGGAGGTGTCCACTTCCTCATCACTACCCCATCTTTCAAGGAACCCCTTCTGCCTCTACCTCAGAACAGGTGGTCTGTGCTATTCTTTTTAAGCTGGAGTCTACCTATTGAGACTTAATCAAGAAGAATCTGCTGAACACCCCTTTATTCTCACTTAAATCCCTCAAAAAAGGCTTTAGCCAGCCAAATCTCCATGCCATCCATGCAAATCACTGTCTCTGCTAATTCTAGTGGAATTAATTTAACCATGGACCTGGTTACTATGTAGTCAAGAAATAACCCAAATACTGCCTTAAGTAACTGTTCTGTCTCCCTGATTTGGCTTGTCTAAGACTACGGGGGAGGCTATCACTCTACCACTCACCAAATCATTACCCTATAAGCAAATCAACCCAGGCCACGGCAATCTAGGGACAATCTGAGCAATAGCCAATCCAGAGACTGGGTTGCATGCTAAGTGGACCTGACTTAGAGGCATGAGCACTGTAAGCGGAGCCGACATAGGGGTATGGACATGTACTCCCCTTCAATAATAAAAACAAAAAAACTGCAGATGCTGGAAATCCAAAACAAAAACAGAATTACCTGGAAAAACTCACTCTTTTCTTCTCCGCCGATGCTGCCAGACCTGCTTAGTTTTTCAGGTAATTCTGTTTTTACTCCCCTTCAATGCCTTTTACCAGAACCTTCACATTCACTGAGCTCTCTGGTGGGCCAGTGTTAATGATTGCGTGGCCCCTGTATACCTGAGCAGGAAAATTAACTTGCTCACTTCATTCAAAATGCTAATAACCCTCGGGGCTTTTGTCTGTTTCTATGGCACCCACAGAGGTATCCCTAGATAGGTCAACCACTATGTTTAAATTCATGGACTCTCTACCGTCCAAGTTTTCTTGTACTGGCCATGTGAACCCCACCAAAATCCACAGGATTTCCCTTCAACTTACAGCAGTCAGCCTTCATATGCCTTGCCTTACTACAGTAAAAACACACAAGTCTTTGGGAATCATTCATACCCTTTACACCTTGTTTTTTGACCTGTGGAGGGCTCCCTGCATATTCACTTCTGTTCTCCCTTTCACTACCACCCCATCACCTATCATTCTCCCACTTTCTGCCCTTCTCGGACCTCTGGAAATTATTAGGGAAGGGTTTTCCCTGATTAAAGGGTTTGTGCGTGAACTCATAATCGTCTGCCTTTACAGCAGCATCCTTCACCTTTGAGACCCTTTGTTCATCAATATAGGACTTGATATTAATTGTGTTAGAAACATATCTTTTTATTTCTGTTGGACTGTTGCAAAGAACTTATCTTTTTATTTTCTGTTGGACTGTGAATTAAAACTACAATGGCTGCAGGTTGAAAGACATGTCCACTGGAACAGAATGAGAGATATATACAATGTTGCGGTTCTGGAACAGAGTTTGCCATGAAAGACAGGATAGCGCTGGAAAGGAGACCTGAACCAAGGGACTGCTTGACAACAGCATTTTAGTTAGCTCCTGACCAGGTGACCAGGTTTTATGTGACAGCAGGGCAGAATAGCTCCTAGCCTGAAAGGAACAAGGTCTAAATCTCTTTATCCTGTGTGTGGAAGATTCCAGTAATTCCACAATAATAGCTAGCTAACTGTTTTTCTTTCTCCTCTTATCTCTATAACCTGCTCTCTCTCTGAAAACCCCTGTCAAGAGGCAAAGGTGAAAATCATTGTTAGAGAAATTAAAAGGCAAGTGCTCAACCAGTGAACTAAATACTGAAAGTGCTGGAAGACCACCTCATGTCATCAACAAGAACTAAAAGGAATTTGGAAGACATCAACCAAAGTGAACCCATCGAATCCTTTACTCCAGAATTGGTGTTAATGAACTGATTTAGCCCACCCTTAAAATCCCTGTTTTTGTGTGTCTTGTATGTATTTGTATAGGGAGTTAAGAAGGGGTAGAGTTTAGGTTATCAAGTTAGAAATTAGCAGTTCATATTTCTTTCGTTTGCCACTGGTTAACAACAGTTTCTTCAATAAACAGGTATTTACTTATTAAGTTTACAAACTTAATGCTTGTATTCTGTTAACCTAAATTAAACAGTCAGGTGGAATTGGGGCAATCTGGTGTTTTGATCAAACTTTTTCACATTTATCGCAGCTTGGGAGACAGTGGGGCTTGATATTACAGCACACTATCCCCAGTGGGTCGTGACAATTGGGATACTGTTTTTGAACTCCTCTAATAGAATCACTTCTCGTAAATTCTCATAAGAGAGTTTTAGCTTCAAAGATCTCATCCAGCAATCAATAGCCATTTGTTTAAATCACTCAAATTCAATGATGGTTTGGTAGGCCTTTTTTGATTTTTTCCTGAATTTTTGTCAGTATGTCTCATATGCACTTAAAACAGCAGTTTTAGTTTGTTCATAATATAAAAAGCTTTCCTCTGTTAGGATGGATAAGCTTGATGGCTTCTTTCTACTAATTCGCCTTGCAAAAGGAGGGTCCAAAACTCTCTTGGCTACTTTAATCTATGATCAATTTTCTCAAAAGAGATAAAGTATGATTTGACCTCATCCTCATTAAATTCTGGCACTGGTCATGAGCGTTTCAGGAAATCAAAGTTTTGCTCCAAATCAGGATCAGTATTTGAATTGCTAGTTACCCACACTATGCAATTTCAGTCTTTCCCTTTCTAGCTCAAATTCCTTTGCCTCTCTCTCTCTATCTGCATTTCCCTTTCCTTTTTCTCCCTTTACATTTTTCTTTCCCTCTCTTTAAAACTCTCATTCCATTTTTTGCATGGTAACTTCTCTCTTCATTTGAATTATAGCTATAAATTAACCTCATCAATCTCAGATTCTGGGTCAATATAAAAAATGACTAGCAAGAATTTTAAGGATCTCGGGCTTTCTTGCTTTCAGCCTTAAAGTTACTCCAACCTGATTAGCTACAGCTTTTAGTTTCTCAACTATTAATGGATTTAATGCATCCCAAGATAACTCTTCCTGTTCTGCAAATGCTTTGGCATCGAACATAGCCATGTCTTAATTGTTCATCACAGTAAAAATATGAGAAAACCTGCAGATCTATTTTTTAACAATTTCAGTGATCAATTTACCTCCTGGTTCCAATTAACTAATTCAATCTAATGTTTCATATCCCAGATTTGAGCCCCCAGTTTATTATGGAGCGAGGAGAACTGAAAGGGATGGTTCCCCTTTTTTAACCTCTCGTCTGACCAAAGACAGCCAAAGGTTTTAACCCGAGTGTCAGGGGTTAAGTGACAGTGCCAGATAAATGACGTTTTCTTGTAAGCTTTAAAGAAAGATAAATGTTCATTATTCAACCCCTGAATATATATACAACTACACTCACTTGCACACTCATATACACACACGCACTCAAGAAAAGATTGAGATTACAAAAGGTAGTATGCATTTAGATCTTCAGATTTCAAGAGTTCTTTGTACATTTGCTTCTTCCATGGTGAAGTCTTGAAATGATGTAAGCCAGTAATCTTTTTTGGTCCATTGAAGAAAAGAATTGGAAGCTTTAGAAAGACAGATTCCCATTTGGCTATTGTCTGCAGTAGCAGATTTTTCTTGTTCCACTCCAGTTAAGGTGTGATGTTGAAGTTCTGTAGCAAAACCCTGGCCTGGTTCCTCAGATAGAGAGGTCAACACCAACTGAATCTCTGCTTTCTTGTGGACTTAAATGAAACATTCTTTGCCGAGTTAAAAAACAGGTGTAAGAAAAATAATGCTGATTCTGAGTTATGATAATTCTATGATATTTAAATCGTGCTAATCCTACTTGTTATATGTACTAGCTTTTGTTTTGGTTAAGCTTTGGTACCTTTATAATACAAGGTGTATAATTATGCAACAAAATGAAAAGGTTATCTGCATAGTATGTAATAACATTATTAACTTTTAACAAATAGCTTAAGTACTTCTTGTGAAGAAATTGTGAAGCCATTGTAAAGAAACTTTCACTATAGTGAAGCTTTCCATCTTCCAAGGGTAAAGGTGTTATGAAACCCAAACTTATATTAACGTTGAGAGCAGGAAGAGGGGACAGGGAAAGGTCAAAAAAGTAGACTCCCAGAGAGGGGACAGGGACAGAGAAATATCCCAGCTCAGTTTAAAAAAAGAGCAGAGAAACAGGCTCCAACCAGGAAAAGGGCTGCAAGGAGCAGACCTAAAGTGAAGAAGGCAGTTGAAGGTTGATGACTCTGTACTGCAGGCCATTGGGGTAAAGATACCCCTTTGGAGCAGTAGTGTTCTCCTCAGTGTGGCTGAAGATCTGAAATTGTACTTGTGAGTTGGTGCTTGGGTGCATACTCGGGAATCCAGGGGAACGGAATCTTGGGAGATGAGATTGAAACCCTGCAACATGGGCCTTCATTGATGTCGCCCAAGTCTGGTAATTGATGAGGGTTCAAGTGAAGCCACGAGGATCCAAGAAGGCAGCTGAAGTGACTCCGTGCTGCAGGCCATTGGAGCAGTGGTGTTCTGCCCCATGTGGCTGAGGAGCTGAAGTTCTGCCTGTGAGCTGGTGCTTGAATGCATATTCAGAAATCCAAGGGAACGGAATCTTGGGACATGAGATTGAAACCCTGCATGGTAGGCCGTCATTGATACCATCCAGGTTAGAGCAACATTTGGAGAGAATTCCAAGGCTAGATCTTCAAAGATGAAGACTGGAATCCCTGGTGAGAGAGACACAGTTTCAGGGAGATTGGTTGACTCACAATATTCATGACATCTGGGTGAGTAGTTGAGAATTCGGGGTGTTCAACCACAGTTTGCTTGTTAATTCCCATGTACCTCATACTTACCCTGCATGTTAGAGTATTATATAGATATTGTAAATTGTTTTACCTTTCTGACCTTGCATAGTAAATTTTATTTTTATTGGTTTAACATTCATGGAATCTTGTGGCTTTATTCGCTGAGCAAGTGTCTTGAATCTGAAACTTCATTGACTTTAAACAAAACACTATTTATTGGTCCCCAACTTGATCTCACCAACAACCTGGGGTCTGGCATAGGATCATAACAGATGACAACATTTCAGTTTTTGTCCCATACCCTTAGACCCATGACAATTACCTCGTAAAGTCATGTGCCAATGGATTTATTAGCCTTGTGGACTCTTCATTAACCACATGTACATCTTTTAACAGGATTTTAACCTTTGATATGTAGCGTAAGTAAATTGACTGTGTAACTCTGTGCTTCCAAGTCAAATTTCCTTGGTGTCTTTTTCATAGAAGATTTACTCAGTAGCATAGGTATCTCACTAGAGACTACATCAATTTTTATAAGATAGCGCACTACAACTATTTTAACATGGAATTATAACTCTCTTAAGTGATCTCAATGTGTTGTCATCACCAAACCTGAAGCAAGTAGCATTTTTACATTCCATAATCTTGCATCTATCCTCATCACTTAGTGAATCAAGATAACATTTTAACCAATCTATTCCATGTACTATCAAAGTTCAAGTACTATCCAGCACTGCACAGTTAAACAAATCTGCAATTAACACATTCTTGAGAGGACTACATCTCCTTGTGACCAGTATAAATTCTTCAGATTCATCAATATCATCATCCTCTGTCATTTAGGGAATCTTTCTAATCCGCTTTGGGCAGTTCATTCCATAATGGTACTTCGAGTCACACCTGAAGTACCTTTTAACGGTTTCTTAAGCATTCCTGGGATCCGCTTATCTATTATTACTGTCCCAATTCTGTCTTCTGCTGTAATCTTCATTTTGCCTGTCTTCAACCCTTCCGCTGCATTGCGATATTCATCCGTGTCTGGACCATTTTGAAACCTGGCAATCATTGAGTCCTTTATCATTTGTGTCACTGTGTAATGTTCCATTTGTTCCATGTAGGAAATTTTTCAAGGCAGTAGACATCTGATCCAACAGGGTATTCTTCTCGGAGAACTGAACACCAGTTAGAACCTGCAGCTTGTCCATATTAAACACCTTAATTCAATCCAGCAATTTAAACACTAGTTTATCCCAAATTTGATTCTGTCAATCCATTATTCACTCTGTTAAAGGTCATGATATATTCCTTCATGGAATGCCCATCCATTTTCTGAAATCTATCTAAGGCTGACAATACCTAATTGGCATTTAACAGATGACCTTCCTTGTAAATTTCATCCAAGAATTATTAGAGAAGGTCCAAACACTCTATTTGTTTTTATTCATTCACTGGACGTGGGTATTGGTGGTTATGCTAGCATTTATTGCCCATCCCTATTTGCCCTTGTTCAGAAGGCTCAAGAGACAACCACGTTGCTGTGGGTCTGGAATCACATGTAGACCAGAAAAGGTAAGACTAGCAGATTTCCGTACTTAAAGGACAGTAGTGAACCAAATAGGTTTTTACAACAATTGACAATGGTTTCATGGTCATCATTAGACTTATAATTCCAGATTTTTATTGAATTCAAGTTCAACCATCTGCAATGGTGGGATTTGAACCCAGGTTCCCAGAACATTACCCTGGGTCTATGGATTACCAGTCCAGTGACAATATCACGACACTACCACCTACCCACCTCTATCTAACTGACAGGCATCCAGCTCAAAAACTACTTCTGGTAGGAAGCAACAATACCAAGGCCATAGTTTGTTTCCTCTTTGGTAGGGACATAACCTATGTCCACATATCCACTTTGTTCTTCCAGGGAGTCTGAAACATATGACCAGAGACATCAGAGGCAATCATACCCTGATAATTTACACTTGGTTTCAGCCATCTTTCACAATGGTTATGATGATTGTAGCTTTCTGTCGAATATTTTTTCTCTGCTTCCTACCTTCACCTTTAGGCCAACATTCTCTGCTATTATGTTCTACTCCAGAAAGACAGTTGATAAACAATAAAATTGGAACCTGTCTTTACACACTTTTATATTTATTTGCAGAGATACACATTCTAAGAATACACCTCCTAAGCCAACAAGCACACTTTTAGTCTATGTCTATTTATATGGAGCTCAACTGAATGCCCACCACCCAGACACAATTAAACATAATGAATATGCAATTAAAAATAAGTGTTTGGTCTTTAATGTTTTACAACTTGATACTGCATTCCAAACCAACTCTTATATATTCTCTATCAAAACAATCTGTAACCTTATTGGTTCAGGAGCTCAAGCACTAGTATAGTGAAGCATATATAAAAATTCTTTAGTCAGTCTCATGAGTTTATAAGAATGACTCTTACATTTTCAAGCAGAGAAAAAAGTGTTTACTATAAATAATAACAGCTGATCTTGATTATGGGTTTCAACATGGTAGTATATTCTTAGGGTTCAAATTATTTATTTACATACAGTCTAGTGCTACAATATATATCCTCTGCACAAGAACAGAAAGGGAAAGTTATCTGATATATACTCAAAAGTAATCTTAGCAGAATTTGGTGAGTTATATCAAGTAGATGGTGAATTGCAGATGCACTAGATAGGGATGGGCAATAAATGCTAGCATAGCTAGATGTGTGCATATATTCTAAAATTACATTTGGACCAGTATCCACTTGTATGTTACAGCTGGACCTGCACATACAAAATGCAAACCAATTAATGATTTCACACTTTTCTTTTACCCTTTGGCCATCTGTCACTTTTGATATTACTATTATAATCAGAATGGACAATTTAATATCACAGGCAGTAAGGTAATCACAATTTTAAAACATACTTCTCTTACATGTATCGTAAATACAGGTAGAACTAAAAACATTTATCAGTTTTTCTTTAAACTAACAGTTTGAGGAGCAAAAGTCATACATTAATGACAGAAAAAAATTCCAGGACTCATTACTGTGTTTGAGCCAAGCACTGATTTAGAGTGATGGTTTGTCTTTAAAATATATCACAAGAGTTGTGGAAGTAGGAAAGAAAGCAAGAAGCAAGTACTGTACTAAAAAGTCATGGAGATTTAGAGTGATGATTTGTCTTTAAAATATATCACAATAGTTGTGGAAGTAGGAAAGAAAGCAAGAAGCAAGTACTGTACTAAAAAGACATGGAGATTTAGAGTGATGGTTTGTCTTTAAAATATATGACAAGAGTTGTGGAAGTAGGAAAGAAAGCAAGAAGCAAGTACTGTACTAAAAAGACATGGAGATTTAGAGTGATGGTTTATCTTTAAAATATATCACAAGAGTTGTGGAAGTAGGAAAGAAAGCAAGAAGCAAGTACTGTACTAAAAAGACATGGAGAAATGGCAAAGTAGAACAGAAGAGCAAATATTAAGGAGCGGGTGTAAGGATCAGGAGCTTGAAATTAAAAAGACAGTGAGCTGGGAAATATATAACAACAACAGCTGGTATTTATCATGTCTTTAATGTAGAAAAATACTCCAAAGCATTTAGCAAGACCTAATCAGACAAAAATGGATGTTGAGACAAAGAATAATATATTAAAAGTAAGCAAAAAAGCTTGCTCAAAGAGATAGGTTTTAAGAAAGATCTTGAAGGTGGGGAGGGCAGTGGACAGACAGTAAATTTTAAAGAAGAAAATTATAGCGCGTGGAGCCCAGATAGCTGAGAGCTTGGACACCAATGATGGACCAAAGGTTGGGAAAGAGGTATGCTTACATAAGAGGCCAGGGTGGGGGAAATGGAGAGTTCTTGGTGTTGGGGTGAGGGGTAGGAGGGGTGATGGTGGGAAGTGGCAGGAGGGTAGTTTTTAAAGGTAACCATATAGATTGAATGAAGAGACCATTAAGGGTTTTAAACATAAAGATGAGAATTTTAAATTGGTCCTGGTCCCTCAGTAGCCCCAGTGTAGATCAGAGATGGTAGAAGTGTTGAGTGAGTGAGTGAGACTTGGTATGAGATAGAATACAATCAGCAGATTTTTGGGTAAGCTCAAGTTTAAAATGCAGAAGAGATAGGGGGCAGCCAATAGGGCAGATAAGTAGTTGAATCTTGAAGCAATAAAGGAATGGATGAAGGTTTCAGCAGCAGATGAACTGAGGTAAGGACAAAGACATGTCATTTTATGTGGGTGTAAATATGTGATCTTTGTAATGGAGAGAATATGGTGTTAGATGCATAGGCCAAAATTGAATGGAACACCAAGGTTGAGTACAGTATGATTCAACTTGAGATATGACTAAGAAGGATGGAAAGATAGGAAGTTTGTGACAAGTGTCAAAGGCAATGGGTTTGTTTTTCCCAATGTTTATTTGGTTGAACTAGCACTTCAACCAAGGCTGGATGCCAAAAAACAATCTAACACAACAGAAGCAGTGGAGCGGCCAGGAAAGGTGATGGAGAGGTGGAGAAGGGTGTCATCAGCATACATGTAGATTATTCCTTATTATCAGATGTTGTCAGGAGGCAGCATGTAGGTGAACAAGATGAGCAGGCGAGAATATGTCCATGAACCTTAACAGAGATGGGTGGTGGTATGAAAGGACAGAGGGGTGGTGGAGGGCTTTTTGAGGGTGGGGATAATATTACTGTTTTTTAAGGGAGGAGAAACAGTGTCTACACAGAGGGAGTCATTTACAATGTCAGCTAGCATGGGGGCCAGGAGTGGAAGTTCAGTGCTCAGAAAATGATTTCAAGTGAACAAAAGTTGGGTCTCGTGGACAAGATGAGCATGAAGATGACATGAGAGAAGAGAAGAGAAACAAAGAAAGACATGGCATATGAGACAAGAGGTAGCATGGTAGCTTCCTTAGCAAGGGAAAAGGGGTGGGAGGCATGTGGGAAGCACAGAAGCTGCTGAACAAATAGTCTCAACCTTATGGACTTTGCACACTTGTGAGGGTGGAGGGGGCAAAGGAAAGGGGTTTAAGGACACTGTTGGTAATGGAGAAAAGAAGTCAGGTTTAGCTTTGTTCTCCAGGATTTGCAAAGAGATTGAAAAGAAAGACAGTACAATAGGCAGAAACTTATAATTATAGTTTATCATTAAATGCGAGTTCTGAATTATTGTTTCAGGTGTGCATTTCAAAAGCAGAGAAATTATGTTAAACATTGGTTAGACCACACTTAAGAATATTCTGCACTATTCTGCTCTCTATATTGTAAAAAAGGATAAAGAGGCACAGGAGAAAATGCAAAAAAGATTTACAAGAATGGTACTGGATTGTAGTGTTTACACTTATCAGAAAAACCTGAACAGGCTGGGCTCCTTTCTCTAGAAAAGAGGAGGGTCAGGAGTTACCTGACTGAGGTTCTTAAGATTATGAAAGGATTTGATAGGGTAAACAGAGAGAATATATTTCCACTTGTGTTAAGTAATAAAATCATGATTGCCTCAAGTTTATGATGTAAAACATAATGTAGGTCTGATGGACCTATGTTAGACACTAAACATTTACTTTTATCTATGTCTTTTAGGAACACCTTGTTATTGATGGAGAAACAACTTAAGGAAATATTTTTTGTGTATAAATAAAAAGATGTATAAATCTCCTGTAACTTTCAACCACTTACATGTCAGAGCTAGAACTATAAAACTGATGGGCCTTACCACAATTCACACTATTACTCCCCATGATTAACTTTACCATACCTTTAGACCTTAATTATGTAATGAAGCAGTGTATGGTAGATTTAAGTAATTTGGATTCCTGGTTCAAGGCTTCACTCACTGGCAGTGCATATTGGGCATTCAGTGCCCCCTGCAGGATTTCCTATCAGCAGCATGAGTTCGTAAAATACACCCTTACATTCTATTTATCTGTGATTCACTTTCCAAAAACAACCTTAAAAGTAATTTAAATATCAACCTACAAATGCCTGACTCAATAAATTATATAATGTCAGCCTAACCCATGAGGTTAAAACTGCCTGTGTTAGACTAAACCACAAGATAATAAAGTGAAATTGTGACTGTACTAATATAGAATATATTAACACAGTGGATTGTTCTTACAAAGTGGTAGACTGGCTATATAGGCACTAAACAGCATGTTTAACTGAGAAGAGCTAGGGAGCAAGCTTCAAAAGTAAATCAATTAAATTCCTTGAGACAGCAAAGTATTTCAAAACAATCAAAATAGGAAAAGTCTTCATGAGACTGAGGACAATTTGCTGTGAGAACATCTATTCACAGCAGAGGAATAGCCCTGTGTTAGGGTGAAGGAGCTGAACAAATCAATGCCAAACAGAAAATCAACAAACTATTCCTTGTGAAGATCAGTGATGAAAAGATGAGAGATCTGTGCCATTTTGACAGCCTACTTAACAATAGGTGATAGAAAAACAAACAGATTTCATTTATATTGATCTGAATATATAGAAAATTAAGAGCCTATTTGGTAATTTAAAAAGTCAGTTTGTTGAAAGGCTACAAATTAAATTGAAGAAGCTAAAGTTGCAATTGATAATTAAAGACCTATTACAACAGAAGGAAGAAATGGAACCCCAATAATAGGTGAATAAATTGAGAAACGTCCAAGGAACAGTTAATAGCTGTTTCTGATGTGACTCAAAGTATCATTATCTGGTGAAATTCCCAAAGCGGAGAGGTAGCATCTCCAAAATGAAACATGATGCAGAGAATTCTGAGAAAGAGGTTGAAGATAATAATTGTAGGTGATTTTACCTCTAGATTCTGAAACCAAGAATTATGATTGACACAATCTCACACTAAATCCAACACCACTGAGAATTTTAAATAAAACAGTTTCAATTAAATTATACAGTTACCCCCAAGATAGTTAATCTGAGGTGACTGTAGGTCACTTAGGAGTGATCTTTGACTGAGATCTCCTTGCTTGGTTCATCGGGACTTATACGATGCGTATCTTCTCTCTTCTTTCTCTGAGAACTCTCTGCCAATACATATCTTCTGTCTTCTTACCTGACCATTGCTGTGTGAGACTTTTTGGGGCTTTATGTACAGCACTTGTTTTTGAAAGAGCTCTTCTGGATGTGGATTGGTTAGTTTGGTGCATGATCAGCTGTTTGTTGGTTAGCTTAGTTCCAAGTTGTCTTGCATTGGCTTAGCCATATAAAGGACTTCTTCTATTATCTGTCTAGTTCAGTCAGTCTCTGCAAATTTCAACCAGTTTGCTGTGATTAACAGTACTATTCAATTTAAATTGTTCTATTAAATTTAGCACTATCACTGCAATTAGCAAGCATCAAGGCAATTAGCAAGCATCAAGGTAATTTTTAAAAATTCATTCATGGGATGTGGGCAGCACTGGCTGGGCCAGCGTTTATTAGCCATCCCTAATTGCCCTTGAGAAGGTGGTGGTGAGCTGCCTTCTTGAACTGCTGCAGTCCATGTGGTGTAGGTACACCCACAGTGCTGTTTGGGAAGGAGTTCCAGGATTTTGACCCAGCAACAGTGAAGGAACAGTGATATATTACCAAGCTAGTATGACGAGTGGCTCGGAGGGGAACTTGCAGGTGGTGGTATTCCCATGTATCTGCAGTCCTTGTCCTTCCAGATGGTAGTGGGTTTGGAAGGTGCTGTCTAAGGACCTTGGTGAGTTCCTGCAGTGCATCTTGTAGATGGTACACACTGCTGTCACTGTGCGTCGGTCATGGAGGCAGTGAATGTTTGTGGATGGGTTGCCAATCTAGTGGGCTGCTTTAGTCCTGGATAATGTCAAGCTTCCTGAGTGTTTCTGGAGCTGCACTCATCCACGCAAGTGGAGAGTATTCCATCACACCCCTGACTTGTCCCTTGCAGACGATGGACAGGATTTGGGGAGGCAGGAGGTGAGTTATTCGTTGCATGATTCCAAGCCTCTGACCTGCTCTTGTAGCCATAGTATTTATATAGCTAGTCCAGTTCAATTTAGGTCAATGGTAATCCCCAGGATGTTGATAGTGGGGGATTCAGCGATGGCAATGCCATTGATTGTCATGGGGTAATGGTTAGATTCTCTCTTATTGGAGATAGTCATTGCCTGGCACTTGTATGGCACAAACATTACTTGCCACTTGTCAGCCTAAACCTGAATATTGCCCATGTCTTGTTGCATTTGGGCATGGACTGCTTCAGTATCTGAGGAGTCACGAATGGTGCTGAACATTATGAAATCATCAGCAAACATCTCTGCTTCTAACCTTATAATGGAAGGAAGGTCATTGATGAAGCAACTGAAGATGTTTGGGCCTAGGACACTACTCTGAGGAACTCTTGGAGTGATATCCTGGAACTGAAATGATTGACCTCCAACATCCACAACCATCTTCCTTTGTGCCATGCATAACTCCAACCAGCAGAGGTTTTTCCCCCTGATTTGCATTGACTCCAGTTTTGTTAGGGTGCCTTGATGTCACACTTGGTCAAAAACTGCCTTGAGGGCAGTCACTCTCCCTTCACCTCTGGAGTTCAGCACTTTCGTCCACGTTTGAACCAAGGCTGTAATGAGGTCAGAAACTGAGTGACCCTGGCAGAATTCAAACTGAGCTTTGGTGAGCAGGTTATTGCAAAACAAATGCCACTTGATAGCACTGTTGATGACCTCTCCATCATGTTACTGCTGATGGAGAGTATTCTGATGGGGCGGTAATTGGCCGAGTTGGATTTATTCTGCTTTTTGTGTACAAGACAAACCTAGGCAATTTCCTCATTGCTAGGCAGATGCCAGTATTGTAGCTGTACTGGAACAGTTTGGCTAGGGATGCGGCAAGTTTTTCAGTACTATTGCCGGAATATTGTCATGGCCCACAGCCTTTGCAGTATCCAGTACCTTCGGCCGTTTCTTAATATTACATGGAGTGAATCAAATTGGCGGAAGACTAGCACCTGTGATGCTGAAAGAGGCCAAGATGGTTCATCCACTCGGCACTTCTGGCTGAAGATTCTTGCATATGTTTCAGCCTTATCTTTTGCACTGATGCGCTGAGCTCTCCCATAATTGAGGATGGGGATATTTGTGGAGCCTCTTCCTCCAGTGAGTTGTTTAATTGTCCACCACTGTTCATGACTGGATGTGGCAGGATTGCAGAGCTTAGATCTGATGTGGTGGTTATGGAATTGTTTAGCTCCATCACTTGCTGCTTATTCTGTTTGGGACACAAGTAGTCTTGTGTTGTAGCTTCACCAGCTAATGGCTAATTTTTAGGTATGCCTGGTGCTGCTTTTGGCATGCCCTCCTACACTCTTCATTGAACCAGGGTTTATCCCTGTCTTGATGGTAATGGTAGAGTGGGGTATCTGCTGGGCCGTGAGGTATAGATTGTGTTCGAGTACAATTCTGCTGCTGCTGATGGCCCACAGTACCTCATGGTTGCCCAGTCTCGAGTTGCTAGATCTTTTCGAAATCTATCCCGTTTAGCATGGCAGTGGTGCGCACAACATGATGGAGGATATCCTCCAGACCCCATGAAGTTTCAGGGCATCAGGTTACACATGGGTAAGGAAATCTCCTGCTGATTACCACATATGTGAAGACTGGTCTTTGTCTCCACAAGGACTGTAAGGTGGTCACTCCCACCAATACTATCATGAACAGATGCATCTGTGGTAGACAGGGTGGTGAGGATGAAGTCAAGCATATTTTTCCCTCTTGTTGGCTCCCTCACCACCTGCCGCAGACCCAGTCTAGCAGCTATGCCCTTTAGGTCTTGGCCAGCTTGGTCAGTAGTGGTGCTACTGAGCCATTCTTCGTGATGGACATTGAAGTCCTCCACCCAGAGTACATTCTGCACCCTTACCACCATCAGTGCTTCCTCCAAGTGGTGTTCAACATGGAGGCATACTGATTCATCAGCTTGGGGTGGGGGTGGTGCAGTGCAGTGCAGTACGTGGTAATCAGCAGGAGATTTCCTTGCCATGTTTAACCTGATGCCATGAAACTTCATAGGGATTGGAGTTGATGTTGAGGACTCCCAGGGCAACTCCCTTCTAACTGTATACCACTGTGCTGTGATCTCTGCTGGGTCTGTCCTGGCGGTGGGACAGAACATACACATGAGTATCACTATGCCAGGCTGTTGTGTGACCAGTCGATGAGATAGCTCTCCCAATTTTGACATCAAGCCCCAGATGTTAGCAAGGAGGACTTTTCTGGGTCGATGGGCTGAGTAGCCATTGTCATTTCCAGCGCCTAGGTTGCTGCTGGGTGCTCCATCCGGTTTAACTCCTTATCCAATTTTCTGTAGCAGTTTGACACAACTGAGTGGCTTGCTAGCCTATTTCAGAGGCTGGTTAAAAATCAACCACATTTCTATGGGTCTGGAATCACATCTAGGCCAGACCAGGTAAGGATGGCAGCACATTAGTGAATGAGATGGGTTTTTACAACAATTAACAATGGTTTCATGGTCATGTTTAGAGTTTTAATTCCAGGTTTTTTTATTGAATTTAAATTCCACCATCTGCCATGGTGGGATTCAAACCTGGCTCCTGAGAGCCTTACTGTGTCTCTGGATTACTTGTTCATTGATGATACCACTACACCACCGACTCTCCGTAATTAGCAGGTATCACACCCACTTTCCACATTACAGACATTGCTCTGAACTCGTAGGCAGTCTGTTAATATTTCCATTATTAATTCCCCAGTCTCACCCTCGAAAGCACCAATTCTCATTGTCAATACTCTTTTCCTTTAATATATACTTGGAGAAGCTTTTAGTGCTGATTTTATATTTCTTGCTCGTTTTCTGTCATACTCCAACTTCTCGCTCTTTATTATATTTTGAATCATCCTTTGTTGGTTTCTAAAATTTTCCCTATCTTCCAGGTTACCACTAATCTTTGCAACATTGTACATCTTTTCTTTCAATTTGATACCATCGTTAACTTCCTTAGTTAGCCAAAGATGATGCATCCTTTTTGTAGTGCCTTTCTTTCTCAATGGAATATTTCTTTGTTGAGTTATGAAATATCTCCTTAAATGTCTGCTACTGCTTCTCTACCATCTTACCTTTTAACCTATTATCCAATTCCACTTTAGCCAACAATCTTCATACTCTTATAATTGCCTTTACTTAAGTTTAAGACATTAGATTCAGTCCCAAATTTCTTAACCTCAAACTGAATGTGAAATTCTATCATCATGTTATGATCACTCTTACCTGGAGGATCCTTTTCTAAGTGATCATTAATTAATCCTGTCTGATTAAAATTAACAGGACTAAAATAGCTGGTTGGTTCCAGAACATATCATTCAAAGAAACTGTCCTAAAATACATTATGAACTTATTCTGCAGGCTACCTTTGCCAATTTGATTTGTCTAATCTATATGAAGATTAAAATCAGCCAAGATTATTGCAGTACATTTCTTACAATCCCCATTATTTCTTGACTTATACTCTTTCCTGCAGTGTCTCTACTGTCAGCAGGCCTTTAAACCATTCCCACTGACTTTTTCCTTTGCTGTTTCTTATCTCTACCCAGATTGATTCTACATTGTTGGTCCTCTGAACTAAGATCATTTCTTGCTACTGTAGTGATCGCAACCTTGAATAACAGAGTTATTCCACCTTCTTTTCCTTTCTTGATGTTCTTCCAAAATGTCAAATACTCTTGAAAATACAGGTCCCCGCTGTGGTCACTTTGCAACCATGTCTCTGTATTTTATCATACTCCTTTTATCATACTCATTTATTTATATTTGTGCTATCAATTCATTCATCCAGATACGAATGCTGCATGCATTCAGATAGAGTCTTTAATTCTGTCTTTTTACCATTTTTCTCTCTGGCTTATTAAAAATTCATTCATGGGATGAGAGCATCACTGGCTAGGCCAGCATTTATTGCCCATCTCTAATTGTCCTCGAGAAGCTGCCTTCGTGAACCGTTGCAGTCCCTGTGGTGTAGGAACACCCACAGTGCTGTTAGAGAGGGAGTTCTGGGATTTTGACCCAGTAAAGTGAAGGAATGGTGATATATTTCCAAGTCAGGATGGGGAGTGGCTTGGAGGGGAAACTTACAGGTGGTGATGTTCCCATCTATCTGCTGCCCTTGTCCTTTTAGATCATGGCAGTTGTGGGTTTGGAAGGTGCTTTCTAAGGAGCCTTGGTGAATTTCTGCAGTGCATCTTGTAGATGGTACACACTGCTGCCACTGTTCATCAGCGGTGAAGGGAGTGAGTGCTTGCAGAAGGGGTGCCAATCAAGCGGGCTGCATTGTGTTGGCTGGCGTCAAGCTTCTTGAGTATTGTGGGAGCTGCACTCATCCAGACAAGAGAGTTTTCCATCACACTCCTGACTTGTGCCTTGGAAATGGTGGACAGGCTTTGGGGAGTCAGGAGGTGAATTAGGTACTGCTGAACTCCTAGCCTCTGATGTGCTCTTTTGCCACAGTATTTATATGGCTAGTCCAGTTCAGTTTCCGGTCAATGGTAACCCCAAGGATGTTAGTGGGGAGATGAATGTCAAGGGGTGATGGTTAGATTCTCTCTTGTTGGAGATGGTCATTGCCTGGCACTTGTGAGGCACAAATGATACTTGCCACTTGTCAGCCCAAGCCCAGATATGATACAGGTCTTGCTGCATTTGGACATGGACTGCTTCAGTATCTGAGTCATCGTGAACGGTGCTGAACATTGCTCAATCATCAGCCAACATCCCCACTTCTGACCTCATGATGGAAGGAAGGTCATTGATGAAGCAGCTGAAGATGGCTGGGCCTAGGACACTACCCTGCAGTGATGTCCTGGAACTGAGATGATTGACCTCCAACAACCACAACCATCTTCCTTTGTGCTAGGTATGACTCTAATCAGTGGAGGATTTTCCCCCAATTCCCATTGACTCCAGTTTTGCTAGGGTTCCATGATGCTGCGCTCGGTCAAATGCTGCCTTAATATTAAGGGCAGCCACTCTCACCTCACCTCTGGAGTTTAACTCTTTTGTCCATGTTTGAATTAAGGCTGTAGTCTGGTCAGAAGCCGAGTGACCCTGGCAGAACCCAAATGGAACATCAGTGAGCAGGTTATTGCTATATAAATGCTGCTTGATAGCACTGTTGATGACCCCTTCCATCCCTTTACTAATAATCAAGAGTAGACTGATGGGGCGGTAATTGGCCAGGTTGGATTTGTCCTGCTTTTTGTGTACAGGACATACCTGGGCAATTTTCTAGTGTTGTAGTTGTACTGGAACATGTTGGCTAGGGGCACAGCTGATGTTTATACACTCTGTCCCCTCCCAGAAGGAAAAAACAGTTCGGATCAATACTCTTATTTCCCAGTTGTTACTGATATTCTATTTTAAGGCATACAATACGTGTTCGGACCAATATTCTTATTTCCCAGTTTTTACTGTTTTTCGTTATGGGTTCCTGTCACCCTTTAGCTATGGTTGCCATCCTACACTATTGGCTAGTCCTTTCTCTTTAACTTTCCAAATCTCCCCTCACAAGAACCCTTCCCCCACAAAACTGAAATCCCCTCTACAGCCCTCGTTACATAATTCACCAGTCCACTGGTCCATCTCGCTTCAGGTGAAGGCTGTCCTAATGGTACAGCACCCTTTTTCCCTAGTATGCTGCCAGGCCTCACAAATCAAAACCTATTTTGTTCACAGCAACTCTGAGCCATGCATTCAACTATCTGCTGTTATTTACCCTATACTAATTTGCTTGTGGCTCAGGTAATAATTGAGAGATTACCACCTTTCTGGTTCTGTTTTTTAAGTTCAGCCCCTAGTTTCTCATACTTCCTAAGCAGAACCTCTTTCTTAATCCTACCTCTGTGATATCCACATGGACCGTGACAACTGGGTCCTTCCCCTCCCACTCCAAGTTCTTCTCCAGCCCTGAGGTGTCCATAACTCTGCAACCGGGCAGGCAACAAAACCTTCAGGTCTCTTCCTCTTGGCTGCAGAGAATCTATTGCCCTAACCATATTGTCCCCAACTACAACTACATTCTTTTTAACTCCCTCCACTTGAATGGACCCCTGCACCATAATGCCATGGTCAGTTTGCTCATCCTCTCTATAGTCCCTGCTCTCGTCATGCAAGCTGCAATAACATCAGACCTGTTGGACAATTGCAAGGGCTGAGGCTCCTCCAGTGCTACCTTCTGGATCCCCATACCTGCCTTACAGTCACAACCTCCTGTCCCTGAACGTAGATTAAATTCAAAGTACCTAGCCTAATGGTGTGACTTTCTCCAGGAACAAAGTGTTCAGGTAACTTTACACCTCCTTGACATTAATCTCCAAAGCTCAGACTCCAGCTCATCAACTCTGAGTGAAAGTTCCTCAAGCTGCTGATACTTACTGCAGATGTGGTTGCTGTGGATCACACACCTCTCCATCAGCACCACTGCTACACATCACATGCCCTGTCATCTTTAGTGTTTTATTTAACAAATTAGGTTTAGAAATATCTTTTAGAAATATAATTATTTGTAATTATATCAAGTGATTTAACTAGTTAAGCTATAAATTTAATGCAATACTAATCTCTCCCCAGTACTAGTTTAAACTATTGCCCCAGTTTATAGAAAAAAAACTTATCAACCACTCACCTACTTGCTCGCCTAGTTAATACTTCCAGGCTTCAGCTCTTACTTCCTGATGCTAGTATCCAGCTCCCTCTCTCAGACCACTCTTTTTTGTGAAAAGGTCAGAGCAGTACCTCTTCCCCCACTTATCAAATTCCAAGCTTACGCTCCATCTCGAGATGCTTCACGTTTGCTCACTTCATGCACTTAGCAAGACCACCTGAATGGCATAAAATGACCATATTGAGCTAACAGGAAAAAACCCTTGCCTAGGCAATATATAATATAGCCAGTCACAGTTACTCTGAGCTAAAAGATAAGGAGCAAATGCTTTTCATTGGGCAGTCTCCTAAGCCTGGTAGTAGACAGTTTTGTGATGCATTGGGTAGCATCCCTGCTTCTGAGCTGGAAACTCCAAGTTTGAGTCTCCCTCCAGGATTCGATGGCCATGGAAGATGCTTGCATAATGTGGCCAAACCAGTCGATTATCAACCTGTAAATCCTTCCAATACACCTGTGGCAGGTGGCAAGAGTGGGAGACTCTCTTGTTCAGCTAGGCTTGATGAGAAGTGGCACTCCTCAAGCTGTAGCCTCTGGCAACAGGCTGACGACCAGTTCCAGGAAAAAAATGAGCTGCGGAAACAGATAAAAGTACATGCTTTGTCCATCTCAGGCTTCATGAGATGTGGGAAGATTCTAAGGTTAAGCCTCGTGAAGAAACCAAGGAAAACAAATAAATGCAGAAAGGAGTTCTGCAACATTCCTCCAGAGGTAGTTATGGGTAAAGATTTAAGGAGACTGTGAAAAGTATTGATGGAAATTAGGACAATGATATTGTTGATTGACAATGCCTTCCTGCAACTCTTACTGGAGTTTATAATTGTAAAATGGTGCCCTAACACCAAAGCAACAGTGTGCAGTGCCCTAGTGTATCTCAGAACAAACTAATAAAAAACTGGAGCAACAGAATTTGTTCAGGATTGTTCAAATCTTCATGCCTCTCACACTTCTGACATGGCAGCTAATTGTGTCTGCTTCCATTCATCAGGGAAAAAGCAGAAGTACTCCTGCTCGGATCTTGCTGCATCAATCCACGAGCTGTGAAAGTGCAAAAAACAGAGAGACTTGCATTTCTACCATGCCTTTCATGATCTCAGGACATTCCCAAACGCTTTATAGCCAATTAAGTACTTTTTGAAATGCAATTGCTGTTGTAATGTAGGAATTAAGGCAGACCATTTACGCCAGCAAACTGCCACAAACAGCAACATTGTAATGAATAGACATTCTATTTTAGGTGTTTGTTGAAGTTTAAATTATTGGCCAGGACACTGGGGAGAACTCTTCTTCAAAATAGTGCAATAGGATATTTTCTGTTCGCTCCAGAGATCAGACAGAACCTCAATCTAATCTCTTATCTGAAAGACAACATTTCTGACAGTGCAACACTCCCTTGGTATTGCAATTGAGTGACAGCCTAGATTGTGTGCTTAAGTTTCTGGGCTGGACTTGGAAAAGGAAGTTTGCGTTTCAGCTATAAAAACAGAAAATGCTGAAAAAACTCAGCAGGTCTGGCAGCATCTGTGGAGAGAGAAACAGAGTTAACATTGAGTCTGTATGACTCTTCTCATTTTAGTTGATGAGGGAAATTCACAGAAATCTTTGCCACAGAACTAGAGGCATGAGACGATTACAGGTTTGGGCGCAAACTCTAATGGGTGCAACAAAAGACAGGACATGGATTGTAATTAGTGACCAACCAAATTCAGAGTTAACTGAAAGAGGTATTAGTATTAGTGTTTAGAATTTCAACAGCTGATCCAAAATAAGGAGGTAGTACAAAATGCTCAACACAACGAAGATTGAGAAATATGCTGTAGATTTTGGAATTGGTAACTATGCTGTAACCCTCTTGGAAATCACCTGACTATAAAAATGATTTTGAAAAGTTAGCTAAACAGAGGCTGCAAGTTTATTTCAGATTAAGGTTGACAGAAATAGTAACATTTAAAAGCACACTAGTTTTATGCCATTGATATGTGAGAGTTTTTTTTAAACAATGTAATTCACAACTGAAAATTGTGTGGTAGTGGTGGGGAAACGGAGCAGGATTCAATCTCAGCCATTTTATATCAGTTTTAGAACGTACCCATTTTTGGGGAAAAAGGGTGGAGATTTTGTGAACCAAGTTGACAAAAAATAACTGCCATTGTGCAACTATTGAGCCTAATGTTTTTGAAGCCTGGAGCAGAGCTTTCTTTACCAACTTAAAAGGGGCAGGGAAGGGTGCAATGCCAGTTTCAAGCCTGCAGGCTTGAAAAGAAAGCCTTCAACTTGCCAATGGAAATTGAAGTTGTAAAGAGTACTTCCGGCAAACCTGCAGATGAAAGGGTCTTTAAATGACCAAAATTTCCCAGATGTTTCAGGTATGAGCACCAGAAATTAACATCTCATGGTGATGCTGGCACTAGCATTTTTCCTTTATTTCTGTGGGCACATAAGCTTTCATGAGCCTTTATACCTGTTGTTTTTTATGCTTTTGCTCCAACTCCCTTTATTCACACCAGAGCGAGTGCCTTTAAACTAATTTTCAAGGGAAGAATAGAAGCTGCAGAGCAATATCTCTTCTCAGATAGACAGAGGGCTAAGCTCTCCCAATCGTATTTGCAAAGGTCATCTGCAAAGAGGATCCTCTTCTAAAAGGCCGTATTCCATATATAATTGATATAACAGCTTTTATAAAAAAGGCATATTTTCAATCTTAAGGTTTCTTATAAATTGTTCAGCATAAATTACTTACATGAGGGGCAGTACACAGACTTCTAAACAAGTATGATGCAAATAGACCAGCAAAAGGACAAATCTGACTTTACTAAAACCAGACGACCGTTTTCATAACACTTGGGGATTATTTTCATAGAAATCCAATATTTCTTTAAGCATATACATGCTGTAAATAAACTGCAGGCCCTGAAACCTCTAAAAGAGAGAAGATTAAAGATTATAGATGGAGTTTTTTTTTGACAAGATTGCCAACATTCAAATTCCTATTGTTTATTAAATGATTAGTTAATTGGTCTTAGTGTTCTCCACTAATATTTTTGTCTCTATGCAAAAAGAGAAATGTGATACTTAACATGATCATTTAAACAGCCTGAAATAGGAAACTTAAAAACAAAAAAACTGCGGATGCTGGAAATCCAAAACAATCTGCACCCAGAAACTATCCAAATGTCCTTTCTTGGACTCGAACACAAGTTCTGTCGAAGGGTCATGAGGACTCGAAACGTCAACTCTTTTCTTCTCCGCCGATGCTGCCAGACCTGCTGAGTTTTTCCAGGTAATTCTGTTTTTGTTTTGAAATAGGAAATTTGCTAGTTTTGACTATTTTTTTGGAATATTCTGGTCATCACAGTGCATCTGCTGAATTTCAGGACATGAACAAGACTGTTCCTGAATACAGTTTGAAAACAAAAACTCATGGCATTTGTAGAGGTATAGCTGCAATTGGCTGCATTGAGTAGTTTGGATAGATGATAACTTTTGATGTTTTCCTTCAAGGGTCCAACCTACAATTCTGCCAAGTGTTTCTTTTTGGTATATGCATATCAAAACCGTAACATTTCAGGGCGGGATAAAGCAAACTGACTACTTCTTTACACTTAATTTGCCTGATTGTGTACAATCAAACAAAATTACAACTTTTAGTCTTGGAAGCTGATACCCTCAAGAATCAGTGCGCAAATGCAATACTGAGTCATTACCAAACATTAAAAGAACCACAATATTAAAATCGATAAATGGAGCTGTGCATTTTAAAAGTTATTGGACTAGTTTGGAAGAAGAAATGTAATAGCGTATGGTTCATAACAAAGAAAACTTACCATTCAGTGTTTTCCATGAGATCTGTTATTACATCCTAGGCACTGTAAATCCATAGCTCATGTTTTTTTGAAACAAAGAATATATACAGCATATATTTATTATTCAATCAATTTGCAGACTTATATTACAATTGCAAATAACCACATTTTTAGCCATCAATAAATGAATGCAAGATAGTAATAATTCACATTATGTAATCATTGTTCACAAAATACAAATTCCTTTTAAAAAAACATATATATATATATATATCATACACACACACTGTACAGCTTAACATTTAGTTTCTGGGTGCAAAAGCTTTAGAGCATAACAGATTCTAGAAATACAGAAACATGGGGGTAGTTTTAACCCCAAAAAACAGACAAGTTTGGGATGTTAAAAATTTGAATCCTGTTTTTAACAGAAGTGGGACAGCAATATAAATAAATGAGGGTTTATGTCTCACATTTGAATAGCATTTTCAATTTAACCATGGCTTGCTGAGTTTTTCCGACTTTGGGAAACTCAGCAACCAAATCCAGGATGGTGTTCTGCTTCCTTGATTCCTGAGTCAAGGACATCACTGAGTGCGTGCAGAGCACAAGGAGTGGGGAGGGTGAACAGCCAGCAGTCGTGGTCCAGATTGGTACCAACAGCATAGGCAGAAAGAGGAATGTAGTCCTGCAGTGAGAATATAGGGAGCTAAGTAAGAAATCAGCAAGCGGGGCCTCAAAAGTAGCAATCTCTGGATTACTCCCAGTTCCATGTGCAAGCGAGTATAGAAATAGAAGGATAAAGCAGATGAATGTGTGGCTGGAAAGGTGGTGCAGAATGGAAGGCTTTAGATTCCTGGGACATTGGGACCAGCTCTGGGCAGTGATGGGAGCTGTGCAGGCTGGATGGGTTGCACCTAAACAGAGCTGGGACTGATTTCCTTGCAGGACAATTTATTAGTGCCACTGGAGAGGATTTAAACTGGCTTGGCAGGGCTGTGCGAACCAGGAGGTAATATCAGAGAGGAATACAAATGTGCATAGAATACTGGAAGAGACAGCTAGCACTAGAGTAGGAAATAGAAAGGTATTAGATGGGTTCAGAGTAAGGAAGAAAATAGTAAAGTCTAAGTTAGGGGTATTGTGCACATATGTGAATATGTGGAGTATAAATAAGATGGGTGAGTTACAGGTGCAGATTGCCATGTGGAAATATGATGTTGTGACTATAACAGAGATCTGGCTCAAAGACTGGGTTGGGTGTCAAATATTACTGGATACAAGGTGTTCAGGAAAGATGAGAAAGGAAGGAAAGGGGGAGGGATGGCAATATTGATTAGGAGAGCAGGGCAGTGCTGGAGAGAGAGGATGTCCTAGAGGGGTCAGGGATAGAATCTATTTGGCTAGAACCAAGGAACAAAATAGGTGCAATTACGTTGGTCAGTGTAGTTTACAAACTACACTGTAGTTTGGTGTAGTTTACACCAACTAGTGGGAAAGATGTAGAGAAAAAAATTTACAGGCAAATTACAGAGAAGTGCAAGAATTATCAAGTGGTTATAATGGGGACTTTAATTATCCGAATATAGACTGGGAGAGTAGTGGCGTAAAGGGCAGAGAGGAGAAAGAGTTCCTAGAGTGTGTTCAGGAGAATTTTCTACAATATGTTTCTACTCTAATGAGAAAGGAGGCACTGCTATACCTGGTTCTTGGAAATTCGGTGGACCTGGTGGATCAAGTGTCAGTAAGAGAACATTTAGGTGATAGTGATCATTGTGTCAAAAGGTTTAGGCTGACTATGGGAAAGGACAAGGAACAATCCAGAGTAAGAATAATTAATGGGGGTAAAGCCAACTTCAATGGGGTAAGAATGGATCTTAACCATTCAGGCACAGTCAGGATATATTCCCATGAAGGGGAAAAGATAGGGGAAACAAATTCAGAGCTCCCTAAGAATAAAAGGGATAGAGATAAAGAAGAAAAAATTATGCTTATGACAGACATCAGGTGGATAATACGAACTGGGGGCTCTGAAATGCATTAGTTTCAATATGAGAAGTATAACAGGCAAGGCAGATGAGTTTAGAGCTTGGATTAGTACTTGGGACTACGATGTTATTGCTATTACAGAGACTTGGTTTAAGGATGGACAGGATTGGCAGATAAACGTTCCAGGATTTAGATGTTTCAGGCAGGATAGAGAGGGATGTAGAAGAGGTGAGGGAGTTGCACTGCTGGTTAAGGGGAATATCACAGCTGTACAACAGGAGGACACCTCGTTGGGCTCATGCAGCAAGGCAATATGGGTAGAGCTCCAGAATAGGAAGGGTGCAGTCACAATGTTGGGGGTTTACTACAGGCCTCCCAATTGCCGGCGGGAGATTGAGGAACAGTTATGTAGGCAGATTTTGGAAAGATGTAAGAGCAATAGGGTTGATGTGGTGGGTGATTTTAACTTTCCCTATATTGACTGGGAATCACTTAGTGCTAAGGGTTTGGATGGTGCAGAATTTTTAAGGTGCATCCAGGAGGGCTTCCTGAGACAATATGTAGATAGTCCAACTAGGGAAGGGGCAATACTGGACCTGGTATTAGGGAATGAACCCAGCCAGGTGGTCAAAGTTTCAGTAGGAGGGCATTTCGGGAAAAGTGACCATAATTCAGTAAGTTTCAAGGTACTGGTGGATAAGGATAACAGGAGTCCTCAGGTTAAGATGCTTAATTGGGGGGAAGGCTAATTATAACAATATTAGGCAGCAACTGAGGAATCTAGACTGGAGGCGAATGTTTGAGGGCAAATCAACAACTGACATGTGGGGGGCTTTCAAAGGTCAGTTGATAAGAATTCAGGACCGGCATGTTCCTGCTAGGATGAAGGATAAACATGGCAAGTTTCAGGAACCTTGGATAATGAAGGATATTGTGAGATTAGTCAAAAAGAAAAGGGAAGCATTCGTAAGGGCTAGAAAGCTGGGAACAGATGAAGCGGAGAATACAAAGAAAGTAGGAAGAAACTTAAGCAAGGAGTCAGGAGGGCTAAAAGGGGTCATGAAAAGTCACTGGCAACCAGGATTAAGGAATCCCAAGGCCTTTTTTACATATGTAAAGGGCAAGAGGGTAGCCAGGGAAAGGGTGGGCCCACTCAGGGACAGAGATGGGAATGTGTGTGTGGAGCCAGAAGACATGGGAGAGATACTGAATGAATACTTCTCATCAGTATTCACCAGAGAAGGACTTAGTGGTTGATTTGTCTAGGGAAGAGTGTGTAGATAGCCTGGATCATGTTGAGATCAAAAAAGAGGTGGTGTTAGGCATCTTGAAGAATATTAAGGTGGATAAATCCCCAGGGCCAGATGGCATCTATCCCAGAGTACTGAGGGAGGCAAGGGAGGAGATGGCTGGGGACTTGACAGAAATCTTTGTATCCTCACTGTCTTCGGGTGAGGTCCCAGAGGACTGGAGAATGGCCAATGTTGTTCCATTGTTTAAGGGTAGCAGGGATAATCCAGGAAATTACAGGCCAGTGAGCCTTTCATCAGTGATAGGGAAATTATTGAAGAAGATTCTTCGTGACAGGATTTACTACCATTTGGAAGCAAATGGGCATATTAGTGAGAGGCAGCATGGTTTTGTGAAGGGGATGTCGTGTCTCACTAATTTGATCGGGTTTTTTGAGGAAGTGACAAAGATGATCGACGATGGAAGGGCAGTGGATGTTATATACATGGATTTCAGTAAGGCCTTTGACAAGGTCCCTCATGGCAGGCTGATACAGAAGATAAAGTCGCACAGGATCAGAGGTGAGCTAGCAGGATGGATTCAGAATTGGCTTGGTCATAGAAGACAGAGGGTAGCAGTGGAAGGGTGCTTTTCTGAATGGAGAACTGTGACTAGTGGAATTCCGCAGGGATCAGTGCTGGGACCTTTGCTGTTTGTGGTATACATAAATGATTTGGAGGAAAATGTAACTGGGCTAATTAGTAAGTTTGCAGACGACACCAAGGTTGGAGGAGTTGCAGATAGCGAAGAGGATTGTCAAAGGATACAACGGGATATAGATCGGTTGGAGACTTAGGCAGAGAAATGGCAGATGGAGCTTAATCCGGACAAATGCGAGATAATGCATTTTGGAAGGTCTAATACAGGCAGGAATTATACAGTAAATGGCAGAACCCTTAAGTGCATCGAAGGGCAGAGGGATCTGGGTGTACAGGTCCACAGGTCACTGAAAGTGGCAACGCAGGTGGATAAGGTAGTCAGGAAGCATATGGCATGCTTGCCTTCATTGGCAGGGGTATTGAGTATAAAAGCTGGGAAGTCATGCTGCAGCTGTATAGAACCTTGGTTAGGCCACACTTGGAATATTGCGTGCAATTCTGGTCACCACATTACCAGAAGGATATGGAGGCTTTGGAGAGGGTGCAGAGGAGGTTTACCAGGATGCTGCCTGGTCTGGAGGTTATTAGCTATGAGGAGAGGTTGGAGAAACTCGGATTGTTCTCACTAGAGCGAAGGAGATTGAGGGGCGCCTTGATAGAGGTTTACAAAATTATGAGTGGCATGGACAGAGTAGATAGTCAGAAGCTTTTTCCCAAGGTGGAAGAGTCAATTACTAGGGGACATAGATTTAAGGTGAGAGGAGAAAACTATAAAGATGGTGTGTGGGGCAAGTTTTTTTACGCAGAGGGTAATGAGTGTCTGGAATTCGGTGCCAGAGGAGGTGGTGGAAGCAGGTACGATAGTGGTGTTTAAGAGGTAGCTTGACAAATTCATGAATAGGATGGGAATAGAGGGATACGGACCCCGGAAGTGCAAAATGTTTTAGTTGACAGGCGATATGATTGGCGCAGGCTTAGAGGGCCGAAGGGCCTGTTCCTATGCTGTACTTTTCTTTGTTCTTTCTTTGTTCTGTTGAACTGAAAATCAGCCTCAATATAGAAGGTCCAGTGGGAATGTGGGGAAGCAAATAAAAAAGCAAAGAGTGAGTATGAAAAGAGATTGGAACTTAACATAAAAGGGAATTCAAAAGCCTTCAAAAGGCATATAACTAGTAAAAGGGTGGAACAGGAGGAGTGGGATCGTCCAGGGTCCAAAAATGGGGATTTACACATGGAGGCAGGGGGCATGGCCGAAGTATTAAATGGATACTTTGCATCTGTCTTTACCAAGGAAGATGATGCTGCACAGGTCCTGGTGAAAGAGGAGGTAGCTTGAAGGGATTAAAATTGGTAAGGAGGTGGTATTAGATAGGCTCTCTATACTTAAAAGCTGAAAAGGCACCAGGATCGGATGAGATGCATCCAAGGTTACTTAGGGAAACGAGAGTGGAAATTGCAGAGGCACTGGCCATAATTTTCCAATCTTCCTTAAACTTAGGGATGGTTCCAGAGGACAGGAGAATTGCAAATGTTACACCCTTGTTCAAAGGAGGGTGTAAAGTCCAGCAATTACAGGCCAGTCAGTTTCACTTCAGAGGTAGGGAAGCTTCTGGAAATAGTCACTTGGGTGAATGTCGGTTAATTAAGAAAAGCCAGCATGGATCTTTTTTTTAGGGACAAATCGTGTTCAACTAACATGCTGTATTTTTCAAATGGGGTTAACAGAGAGAGTTGATGAGAGTAATGATGTTGATGTGGTATACATGGACTTCCAAAAGGCGTTTGATAAAGTGCTGCATAGGAGAATTGTAAGCAACATTTCAACTCAGAATAAAAGGGACAGTAGTGACATGGCTATAAAATTAGCTGCATGGCAGGAAACAGAGTAGTGGTTGTTTCCAAGTGACAAGAAACAAAGTAGTAGTGGTAATGGATATTTTTCAGACTGGAAGAAAGGTTTCGATGGAACTCCCCATGGGTCAGAGTCAGGACCCTTGCACTTCCTAATATATTTTAATGACTGGATCTTGGTGTATAGGGCACAACTTCAAAATCTGCATATGATATAAAACTTGGAAACATTGTGAACAGTGAGGAGGATAATGCAGAAATTCAAAAGGAGATAGACATGTTGGTGGGATGGGTGGACAAGTGGGAGATGAAATTTAATGCAGAGAAGTGTGAAGTGATTCATTTAAGCAGGAAGAACACGGAGAGACAATATAAAACAAAGGGTGCAATTCTAAAGGGAGAACAGGAGCAGTGGGACCTGGTGTATATGTGCATAAGTCATTTAAGGTGGCAGAACAGGTTGAGATCGCAGTTAATAAAGCATACAGCATCCTAGGCTTTATTAATATGGGCATAGAGTACAAGAGCAAGGACATTATGTTGAATTTGTATAGAACATTGCTTCAGTCTTAACTGGAGTATCGTATCCACTTCTGGGTGCCACCACCTAGGAAAGATGTGAAGGCATTAGAGTGAGTGCAGAAAATATTCACGAGAATGGTTCCAGGGATGAGGAATTTTAGTTTCATAGATAAATTGGAGCGGTTGGGACTGTTTTCCTTGGAGAAGGTTGAGAGGAGATTTGATAGAGGTATACAAAAATTGAGGGGCCTAGACAGAGTAGATGGAGAAAGAAACAAAAAAAAATGCGGATGCTGGAAATCCAAAACAAAAACAGAATTACCTGGAAAAACTCAGCAGGTCTGGCAGCATCTTTCTTGGACTCGAACTCAAGTTCTGTCGAAGGGTCATGAAGACTCGAAACGTCAACTCTTTTCTTCTCCGCCGATGCTGCCAGACCTGCTGAGTTTTTCCAGGTAATTCTGTTTTTGTTTTAGATGGGGAAAAACTGTTCCCATTGGTGGAAGGATCAATAACAAGAGGTTACAGATTCAAGGTAATTGGCAAAAGAAGCAATGGAGACATGAGGAAAAACTTTTTCACGCAACAAGTAGCTGGGATCTGGAATGCACTGCCTGAGAGTGTGGAGGAGACAGGGTCATTTGAGGCATTTAAGAGAGAATCTGCAGGGCCACAGGGAGAAGGCTGGGGAGTGGCACTAGGTAAAGTGTACCTTTGGAGAGCAAGCACAAACATGACAGGCTGAATGGCCTCCTCTTGTGCTGTAACTATTCTATGGTTCTGTGAGCTAAAGGGAGGTGAGGACTGATGGATCCAGAAGGTAAGTGGCTTTCCAGTTAATCTGCTCCACCCACTTCCCACAATCAGACAGCTCCTGTTTGATCTTCCCGCTGCCACCCAACCAACTCTTGTGATCTCCTCCACAATATCTCCGATTTGCCCCAGCCCTGGCCTCCGATTTTCACACACCCCTCAACCTGACTTTTCCGATCCCTCCCTCCTCTCCACTTCCCATCTGCATCCTGGTGCTAAAGGCCTACCCATCTGACAGCCTCTCAATCTGGTTTGCTGTGGCTGGGAAACAAAGAAGAAAAATGCCAATCAGGTCCTGTCATTAGAATTAATATCCAGTCCATGATGAGCTTTGCTATAATAGATATACATAATCATTAAAATCCTTTTAGATTGATAAAAAAAAACAATAAATTGCCCCACAAAAAGTTAGTAGTTAAGATTTGAATATATTAAATATTAATTCAACTAAAGCTTGCAAGAACTAGAGACAATTTCTGGTTCAAGATTTCTGCTGCAGGGATAAGTCAATGTATAAAAAAAAGTTCTAATTTATTTAGATTAAGCAGTATAGATGTTTTTGCACTACTGGAATAGTTTAAACTATTGACCTACTAGTTAATATAATTAATTTGTTTCTCCCCTCACACAAGAAAACATGCTGTCTCCGTTTTAAACTAGTTAGAATGCCAATAATGCCTCAAGTGACTTGCATAACTTCATTACAGAATATCTTATTTAATTCCTTCATCAAGACTTTATAACTCTAAATTGCACATAGCTCATATCATAGAAGCTACATTTTCTGAGTTTATTTCTTTCCATTAAAGATTAAGGCCTTCATTTACACCATTGTGAATGTTTTCCTCATCAAGGTCTTCCCAGATATCTTCAAGTATCTGATTATCAGTGCCAAGTTTAAATGCATCAACTTCTTCCTCTGTTCGTACTAGGGCAAAAGATTCTTTAACAAACTCTCTGCACATGGGGCATTGCTTGAAGTAATTCACACAACAGTCACATAAACAGGCATGTCTGCAGGGCAGCAGAACCCAGTTCACAGCAGCATTTTGGCAAACAACACAATCCTTGCTGCTTTCTTTTTGCGAGCCAAGCTCCTCTTCTGTGGTGCCAAATTTCTCCAGGAGCTTTTTGGCCAGGCCAGTTTCTGAAGTCAGTTGTGGAGATAAACTGGTTTCATCAACAGATATAAAAAGTCTCTGGGTAATAAAAATTAGAAAGTTTAAATTTCATTCAAAAGAGGGTACATATTGTTTTGTCATTTGTCATTAAACCTAACCAGTAGATTTGTTAAATAGCCAGAGCCATATCAGAGAAGTTGCAAGGGATCTTCTGAAGAACTTCATATACAGTCATGATTGTTTTGTAAGTAAATGTAGGACACCTAAAGAACTCACTGGTCTTCTTCAATACTCCCATTGGATCTTATATGCACAACTGAACAGGCAGATATTACCTTAACTGAAAGATGCCACCTTTAGCAATGCAGTACTCCCTCAATATTGCAACGAAGATTGGTATTGTATCTGCTGTGTCACAAATGATTCAACACAACATAATAATAAACAGTGATATCAACTTTGTGTGTGTAATAAAATGACAGTATTTGTAATGTAATATCTTGAATTTATTGGCACTTTGATAGAACTTCCAGCTTACTGTTTATATTCGGAAGGAATTCAGCAGGAGGAACGCATAGGAGGGAAAAAAAAAAAAGAAGAGATCAAGAACTCTTCTTCTAAACTGAGAAATATCATTGGGAAATATTGAGATACAGGAAGACAAATATGAAGTTAGCTGAACAACAGTGCTAATTTATACGCTATTCAATGAAAGCAAAGCATTTCAATGCTTTTACAGGGTGAAGCAGAAAGATGGGTACGAAGTAGAAAAATTAATTTTGCATGGGGGAGTAAAGGAAAAATTTTAAAAGATTCTAGGAGGCTTTCAAAGCAGGCTACAAATGGAAAGGGGAAAAAAAAGTAAGCACGCCAGAGAGCAAGGGTTTTATCTGTTAAATGCAACCGTGCCTAGGTTGAAATAGAATGGTGAAGCAATCATGCATAATGCCACAATAGGAATTTGCCTGCAGATCTTCACACCATCGAGCTCCAAATCTTTGCTTAATCACCATGGATGCCAAAAATCTCCTCACTGACAAAAGAGAAAGTATCACCAGGCTGCTGTCATTTATATCTTAGAAACTGGTTCACAGCAACACTAGCAAATTCAAGAGAGTAAATCACCCATCCACCTTCTATTGTGCCCTGGCTGGGAAGGCTACGAAGGTCAGAAAAAATAATTTGAAAAGCATAGCATTCATAATCAGATTTTATCCTTATATATAACTGATAAACAGCCATTTAAACAAAATAAACAATATGAGTAAGCCCACTCAGGGGCTCCAACTAATTTATCAAGTAACTTAACAGTATCTAAGTTGGTCTTATAACACTGATGAATTATTTAATCTTTCTTTGAAACATGTTTAAAATGGGTCTACATGGAGTTTTGCCAAATGGCTCACCAACTAAAGGCCAAATCATACAGACAACCAAGATCTCTGTTCCAATCCTGATCTGTCGTGATTTATCTCAGCTGGAGCAGCAGTATAATTGGCCTTATAAAACCATAGTTGTTTACAACATAAGCTATTTTGTCTATCATGTCTGTTATAGCTCTTAAGTACACCAACCAAAACTAATTCCACAATCCTACACACTCCTCAGTTCCATATTATTATGCTTCAAATGTTCATCCAGTGTTCCCCAACCAGAAGAGGGTGGTGTGGAACCAGGAATTCTTTTACATAGGCTTTACAGCACAGAATTTGGCCCAATGAGCCCATGCTGGTGTTCATGCTCCACTTGAGCCTTCTCCCATCTTTCCTTATCTAAATCTATCAACTATTTCTTTCTCCCTCACATGCTTGGCTAGCTTCCCCTTAAACACATCTATACTATTCACTTCAACCACTCCCTGTGGTAGCGAGTTCCACATTCTTACCACTCTTTGGGTGAAGAAGTTTCTTCTGAATTTCCTATTGGATTTCTTATGACTATCTTATATTGATAGTCTCTAATATTGCTCTGCCTCACAAAAGTAAACATTCTCTCTGTATGCATTCTGTCAAAACCTTTCATAACTTTAAAGACCTCTATTCAGTCACCTCTCAGCCCTCTTTTCTCAAGAGAAAAGAAGCCTGTCAATCTTTTCCTGACATGTGAATCCACCGGTATCATCCTCCTAAATCTTCTCTGAACCCTCTCTAGTGCGCCATATCCTTGATATAATATAGTGACCAGAACTGCATGCAATACTTTTAAGTGTGGTCTAACCAAGGTTCAAAACAGGTTTAACATAACTTCCCTACTTTTTAATTCTATCCCTCTAGAAAGAAATCCTAGTGCTTGGTTCAATTTTTAAAAAATGGCCTTGCTAATCTGTGCCGAAACTTTTAATGATTGATGTACTTGTATTCCAAGATCCCCTTGCTCTTCTACTCCACCTCAGCTCACAATTTCCAAGTAATGTGACCTCCTGATTATTTCTCCCAAAATGTACTCTCTCACATTTATCTGTGTTGAAATTAATTTGCCAATTATTTGCCCATTCTGCAAGATCAACTCCTCCTGTAATCTGTTGCAGTCTTCCTCTATCCCTATCCCCCAACTTGGTGTCATCTGCAAATTTAGAAAGTGTTTTTTTAATCCAAAGTCCAAATCGTTAATGTAAATTGCGAACAGTAGTAGTTCCAACACTGATCCATGTGGAACACTACTTCCCACCATCTGACACTCTGAATAACAGCCCTTTACTCCCACTCTCACCTTTCTGTCTTGAAGCCAGATAGCAATTCATTCTGCCGCTTGTCCCGACTCCACATTCTGACCTTATTCATTACTCTATTATTATGGGGCACCTCATCCTGATCAGGAAACTCTTGTAAGATGACGATGCTATGCTAATTGCCCACATGGCAACTCAATTACAAAGGCTGATGGACTCTCTCTCTCATACTTGTAACTTGTTCTCCCTGACTATAAGGGTTAAGAAAACCGTGGTTTTGGAACAAGATGTTGTATCTCTATCCCTGATCACAGTAACACTCTACTAGAAGTAGCTAACAAATTCTGCTAACTTGTGTTCATAGTTACAGGCAATCTGCCTCTTGATGCAGAACTCAGTACACGCATAGGGAAAGAAGTTGCCACCTTTGGCTGACTCGTGAAATGCAAATGGAATAACACCAAGCTCACCCTTAGGATCAAGCTGACCCTTAGGATCAAGCTGATGGTTTATAAGGCCTGTGTTCTCAGCACCTTGCTGTATGGCTGAGAAACATGGGCTACTTACAGCTACCAGGAAATGAAGTTCAATAATTTCCATCCCTGCTGTCTGTGGCACATTATAGGTATATCCTGGTAGGGCAAAATCACAAATGCAGCAGTCCTCTCAAAGGCAGAGCTCCCAAGTATGTTAGCAGTAATCAAGCAAATGTGGCTTTGGTGGATTGAGCACATCCACAGGATGGAAGACGGTCACATACCCAAGAATCTTCTGCATGGTGAGGTGGCCGGAGCCAGATGACCAGTGGCGCTCCCAAGGTTCCGCTTCAAGGATGCTTGTAAGCATAACATGAAGACCCTAAACGTTGACGATCGTTCCTGGGAGTCACTAGCTGGTGACAGCTCCTGCAGGCTGGTTTGCACCGCCACCACGCCCAGTGGCTACAGCAGCTAGGCAACAGGCTCCAATGCCAAAAACAACAACCCACATCACTTGGCAATTTCATGCGTGACACTGGTGGCAGAACCTGCCTCTCAAGGATTGGCCTTCACAGCCACCAGCAGAGATGCACCAAATGAAGACACCTCACTTAATTGGATTGTCTTCTGCATGTCCATCATCTCTTGTTGATGGAAAGATGCCAACATATGGGGCACCTTATCACAGACCTTTGAAAGTCCACTTCCATTGCACTTCTAATGCACTTCCATTGTCTACTCTCTCTGCCACCTCAAAAAATTTAATAAGGTTGTTCAAGCAAGATTTTCCCTTTTGAATTCCATACTGACTATTCATTATTATATTTGTTATGTTTCTAGATGTTCTTCTATTCTCTCCTTCAGTAGGGATTCTATTATTCGCCATAGCACTGATGTTAAACTGAATGGTCGAAAATTCTCTGGACATGTTTTGGCCTCTTTCTTAAATATAGCTACCCACCAGTCCTTCTGGCACTACACCTTTTTCTAACAAAATTATTAAATATGTGTAAGAAATGCCTCTGATATCTCTTCCTGGGATTGTTTTAGAATACAGTATGTAATCCATCCGGACCAAGGGCTTTCTCCTCAGAGCTTGTTTAGTTTACTCAATACATTCCTTTTTTTATTATAAATACACTTCTCATTCAATGTCATATCCAATGTTCTGTCTCCCAGATAAATACTGAACCAAAATTATTTAATATTTCTGCCATTTCTCCATCAATACTTGTGGTCTTATTCTATCTATCCCTTAATGGTTCTATTTTCATCAAAACCTTCCATTTTTTATTGCTACTTTTGTAAAATATTTTACACTTTTGTTTTATGTTCCTTAATAATTTCATAGTTCCTCATTGCCTTCCTAAATGTTTTTTTTTTAAAACTTCTCTCCTTATCTCTTCGTACTCTCTCTTATCACGCACTCCTTTGCTATATACATACTTAATGTTCCCCTCTTTCTTTACTCTCAATTGTTCCCTCATGTCTTTATTCATCCATGGAATCCCTCTAGTGTTTATTTGTTCTTTCCTTTTAGTGGAATATAATTTTCCTGCACTCTGTTGAACACTATTAAATGCTTCCTGTTTTTGTTCTACAACGTTGTTTGCCAATATTGTTGCCATTTTATTTTCCAAAGTTCTATTCTCAGCCCCTCAAAATGAACTTTTCTCCAATCTGTGAACCTGGTTTTCATCATACTTATGTCCTTCTCTATCATCTTAAAACATATTATATTATGGTCACTATTGCCTCAATGTTCCCTACTTTCACTTATATGCTCTGATTTATTCTCCATTACTAGATCCAATAGAGAATTGTCCCCTATTGGACTTTTAAATATTGGGTTAGGAGTCCTATACACATAGTAGGAACTCCACTTCCTCATCCCCTTTACCTACCTCTTCTGAGCAATTAATATCAGGGTAGTTCAAATCCCCATAATTCTTTGTTTTTACTCAATTCCCAGTTATTTCTGCATATCTCTCCTTCCACTATTAATTGCTCTCTAGACTACACCTAGTATTAGTAGTGTGTTTGGTCCTTTATTACTTTTATCTGTGTCAATATGGATTCTATTTTTGTCTTGTTGAAAGCTGCATCCTTTTGTTCTGCAGCCATTGTTATCCCTAATAAGTACAGCTACTCTATCTATATTGTTTTCCCTCTATATGTTCCAAATACATTATACCCCGCAATGTTTAATTCCCAGTCCTGATTTTCCTGTAGCCATGTCTCAGTAACCCTTATGTTTGGTTCCTCCCACCTCACGATTGCTTCCAGCTCCTCCATTTTAATATGCACACTGCATTTCTGTACAGACATTTTAATTAATTTTAATAGGACTTCCTCTAACTTTATGTTTAACCATCCTTTTAAAGCCCTGTTCTATAACTATTTATTCCCTCGCCATCAATGTTCCCCTTTACTTTATTCTTTCCTAAGCTCTCCTGCTCTGTTTCATTTACATTTAGGCTGCTTGCATTTCTTTTACATCCTTCCCCCCTCTTACTAGTTTAAAGCCTTTGCCACTTCCCTACTTACCCTTTCCGCTAGGCTGTGTCCCAGAACCGATGCCAGTCACTTATGAAAAGGAACCCTTCTTTCCCACACCAGCCCTTTAATCATGTGTTAACTCTACTGATCTCTCTGCTCCTATGCCAATTTACACATGGCTTGGGTAATATCCTGAAATTATTACCTTTAAGGTCCTGCTTTCAAATTTAGAGCCTAAATCCTTAAGGTCTTTTAGAGGGCCTCCTCCCTCCGTCGTTTGCTCCAACATGGACCACGATGACTGGATTTACCCCCTCTCTTTCTAAGTACTTCTCCAGTTACCGAGAGATATCCCATATCCTAGCACTGGGTAGGCAACAGATCCTTTGGGATTCTCCTTCTAGGCTGCAAAAGATGCTACCTATCCCCCTAATTATAAAATCTCCTATAAATACTACATTTCTATCCTGATTTTCCCTAGCCTCTGAGCTGGGGTGCCTTGGTTTGCTTTGTGGCTGTTCTCCCTGCAGTATTTCTCTTTCTTCTCATAGATAGTGAATACATCATACTTGATGGACAGGACCAGTGTCTGCAGGACTACCTTCTCAACTCCCAAATCCCTCCTAACTGGATCCCCATCAGTCACACCCTTCCTTTTCTGAGCCTGTTTTCCCCTGGGCTGTGACTATATTATGGAAAAAAGTGTCCAGAAATTCTTCCCTCCCCATTTAGTGACAGAGTCTCTCCAAATTGCACTGCAGCTCAATGACTCTGAGCTGGAGAGATTCGAGATGACGACATCTCCTGCAGATGTGCTTGCTTGGGGCAGTCTCGACATCACATTCTGCAACCCAGTCACGTGGCCTGCTCTGCCATTTCTTAGATTAGCCTTATTTAATTAAAGTTGTTAAATAATGGTGATTTGTAGTTCTATCAAGTAGTCCAACTATTTAAGCTATAAATTTACAGTATTTATACTTTCCTGGTCCTAGTTTAAAACTATTACCATAGTTTAGAGAAAAGAAAAGGAACTGTAAAACTCACCAGCACATTCCCTACCTCCTTACTTAATTAATGCCTCTGGACTTCAGCTCTCAGGACTCCTGTTCCCCCACTTAGACCATTCCTTGTTTTGCAGAAGGCCAGAACAACACCTCTTCTCTCACTGTAATGAATTCCCCCAGTTAAGAAAATACTCTGTCAAAATGGTATCCTGTCAAACTGGACTTCATGATACCTACTTTGTGCATAAGCAAAAAGACCCCTATATTTATATTAGCAGAAATTTCAAAGACCTGAGTCAGTCCCCGGTTTCCAGTTCTACCTTGACACCTAATCAATGAACTATACAGATGCCACAAGCAAGCAACTTGTTTACCACTGACTAAGACTGAAAGAAATTACAAGCTAAGGATTTATGATGTACACAGGCCTACTTGTATGCCAAACAGTGGAAGAAGCAGGCAATAGATAGAGCTCAGCAATCCTACAACCAACGGATCTGATAAAAGCTCTGCAGTCTGCCACATCCAGCCCTGAATGGTGGTGGACAATTAAACAATTAACAGGAGGAAGTGGCTCTGCAAATATCCCCATCCTCAATGATGGGGCAGCCCAGCACATCAGTGCAAAAGACAAGGTTGAAGCATTTGCAGCATCTTCAGCCAAAAGTGAAATATTCTATTGAGAAAGAAAGGCACTACAAGAAGGACACACCATTCTAGGCTAACTAAGGAAATTAAGGATGGCAGGAAATTGAAAGAAAAGATGTACAATGCTACAAAGATTAGTGGTAGGCCAGAAGATTGGGATCATTTTTAGAAACCAGCAAAGAATGGCTGAAAAAAAATACAGGCAGGTACAGAAAGTAATTAGGAAGGCAAGTGGAATGTTGGCCTTTGTTGCAAGGGAGATAGAGTATAAAAGTAGGAAGTCTTGCTACAACTGTATAGGGCATTGATGAGACCACACCTGGGGTACTGTGTACAGTTTTGGTCTCCATACTTAAGGAAGCATATTTTTTGCTTTGGAGGCAATTCAGAGAAGGTTCATTAGACTGATTCTTGGGTTGAGGGTATTGTCTTATGTGGAAAGGTTGAACAGGTTGGGCCCATGTTTATTGGAGTTTTGAAAAATGAAAGCTGATCTTACTGAAACGCAAGATCCTGAGGGGACTTGATAGGGTAGATACTGAGAAAATGTTTCCTCTCATGAGTCTATAACTAGAGGACGTAGTTTAAAGATAGGGGGGTCTCCCATTTAAGATGGAGATGAAGAGGAATTTCTTCTCTCAAAGAGTCATTAGTGTTTGAAATTCTCTCACCAGGTGGTGAGCAGTGGAGGCTGGGTCATTGAATATATTCAGGACTGAGTTAGATAGATTTTTGACTGAGATGGGAGTCAAGGGTTATGGGGGGCAGGCAAGAAAGTGGTGTAAAGGCCACAATCAGATCAGCCATGATCCACTGAGTAGGTAGAGCAGGCTCAATGGGCCTTCTATTCTTATGATCCATATCTATCACAAAAGAAAATGGTTGGTTGTTGTAGGCCAATCATCTCAGTTCCAGGATACGGCTGCAAGAGTTCCTCAGGGTAGTGTCTTAGGCCCAACCATTTTCAGCTGCTTCATTAATGACCTTCCCTCCATCATAAGTTCAGAAATGAGGAAGTTCGCTGATGATTACACAATTGTTCATTACCTCAGATAATGAATGCTCAGATATTGAAGGAATCCATATACATTCAGGCTGGCAAGTGATATTCGGCCATATGTGCCAGGCAATGACTAACTCCAATAAGAGAGAATCTAACCATTTCCTCCTGACATTCAATGGCATTACCATTGTGGGATCCTCCATTATTAACATTCTGTGGTTACCATTAACCAGAAACTGAACTAGACCAGCCATGTAAATGCTGTGGCAAGAGTAGGTAAGAGGCTAGGGATTCTGAGGCAACCAACTCACTTCACTTCCTTCTCCCCAGTGCCTGTCCACCATCTACAAGGCACAAGTCATGAGTGTATTGGAATATCTCTACTGGCCTTGCTGAGTGCAGCTCCAACAACACATAAGCTCAATATCATCCAGGACAGAGCAGCCTGATTGCTCAGCAGCCCATTCACCAACCTAAACATTACTCCCTCCACCACCAATGCACAGTGGCAGTGTAAACCATGTACAAGATAACCACAGTAACTTGCCAAGGGACATTCAACAGCACCTTCCAAATCTGTGGCCTCTACCACCTAGAATAAGGACAGCAGATACATGGAAACACTGCCACCTATAAGTTCCCCTCTAAGCAATTCTTGCACTAGGACACCCAGACATCTCTGCATCTCTCAGCATTTAGATAATATGCTTTTTAAAAAATTCTTCCTGCCTCACATTTTCCCACATTATACTCCATTTGCCAAGTTTTTGCCCACTCACCTAACCCATCTATATCCTTGCGTAGCCTCATGTCCTCTTCACACTTTCCTTCCTATCATTGTGTCATCAGCAAATGCAGCAACCATACCTTCGGTCCCTTCATCCAAATCATTGATATAAAGAATTGAGGTCCCAGCGCTGTTCCCCACATCAGACCACTCATCACATCCTGCCAACCAAAAAATGACCCATTTATGCCTACTCTCTGTTTCCTATTAGATAGACAATCTTCTGTCCATGCCAATATGTCACCCCTTACACCATGAGCTTTCATTTTCCACAATCACCTTTGATGAGGCACCTTATGAAATGCCTTCTGAAAATTTAAGAACAGTACATCCACTGGATATCGACAGTACCTGGTTACTTCTTCGAAGACCACCAATAAATTGGTTTAGTAAACTGATTTCTCTTTCACAAAACTATGTTGACTCTGCCTGATTATCTTGAATTTATCTAAGTGCCCTGTTATAACATCTTTAATAACAGTTTCTAACATTTTCTCTGTGACAGATGTTAAGCTAGCTGGCCTATAAATTTCCTGCTTTTTCTCTCCCTCCCTTCTTGAATAAAGGAGTTACATTGACTATTTTCCAATTTAATGGAACCTTCCCTGAATCTGGGGAGTTTTAGAAAATCAAAACCAACGCATCAACTATCTCACTAGGCACTTCTTTTAAGACACTAGGATGAAATTCATCAGGACCCAGGGACCACAAATTATTGGAAACTACGGGTTGACAAGTACCGCTTCCCTGGCGATTGTAATTTTCTTGAGTTCCTCCCTCCCTTCCAATTCCTAGCTTATAGCCATTTCGGGGATGTTACTTGTATCCTCTACAATGAAGACCAATGCAAAATGCCTGTCCAATTCATTTGCCATTTCCTTATTTTCCATTACTAACTCCACAGACTCGCTTTCTATTGTATAATGCTCACTTCGTTAACTCTTTCCTTTTTTAAATATCTATAGAAACTCTTTCTATCTGTCTTTATATTTCTACCTAGCTTTCTCTCTCACTCCAACTTTTCCCTCCTTATCAATCTTTTAGTCATTCTTTATTGTTTTTTATATTCTGTTTAATCTTCTGACCTGCCACACACCTTTGTGCAATTATATGTGTGCGCAATTATAAGTGTGTTCTTTAAGTTTGATATTATCTTTAACTTTATTAGTTAACCACAGATGGTGGCTCCTCCCCTTGGAATTTTTCTTTCTCGTTGGAATGTATCTATCCTGTATATTCTGAAATATCCCCTTAAGCATCTGTTATTGCATCTCTATTGACCTATTCCTTAACCTATATTGCTAGTTCACTTTTGCTAGCTTTATTATCATGTCCTCATAATTGCCCTTATTCAAGTTTAAATTACTAGCCTTAGACCCACTCTTCCCTCCCTCAAATTGAACATGAAATTCAACCATATTATGAACACTGCTATGTAGGGGCGCCTTCCCCAAGGTCATTAATTAATGCTATCTCATTGCACAATACCAGGTCTAGTATATCCTGCTCCCTGGTTGGTTCCGGATCTAAGAAATTATCCAGAAACATTCTAAGAATTTGTCATTTATGCTTCCTTTGCCCTACTGATTATTCCTGCCTATACGTAGATTAAAATCCCCCATGATAATCACTATACCTTTATGATAAGCTCCAACTTAATTCCCCATCCTACCGTGTGATTACTGTTAGGGGGCCTGTATACCACTCCCACAAATGACCCTCCCTTTATCATTCCTCATCTCTACCCAAACCGCTTCTATGTCCTGGTTTCCTGAATTTAGGTTATTCCTGTCTATTGTGCTAACATAGTCTTTAATTAATAGAACCACCCCTCTACCTTTTCCTAACTTCCTATCCTTCCTAAAAGTCACATACCCTTCAACATTCAGGTTCTAATCTATGCCACCCTGCAGCCCTGTCTCCATAATGGCTATTAGATCGTACTTATTAATATCTATCTGCACTATCAGTTCATCTGTTTTGTTTCGAAAGCTGTGTGCATTCAGATACAGAGCCTTTAGTTTTGTTCTTTTATTATTTTTGTAACCTCTAGCCTTATCTGTTGATTTACTCTTAGGCATGTACTCTCTGTCCTGGTCTGTTTATCATTTCCCACATCAACACCTTCCTCTCTTTGCTTGTCTCTACTCTTTGGTAATACAGATCTGCCCACATTTGATCCATTGCCCCCATTATTTAGTTTAAAACCCTCCCTACTTCCCCAGTTATGTAGTTCACAAGAACACTGGTCCCAGCAAGGTTCAGGTGTAGACCATTCCAATGGTACAGCCCTCACTTTCTTCAGTACAGGTGCCAGTGCCCCACAAACCAGAACCCACTTCTCCCACACCAGTCTTTGAGCCACGTATTCATCTTTCTAATTTTATGTGCCCTATGGCAATTTGCAAGTGGCTCAGGTAATAATCCAGAGAATATAACCTTTAAGGCTCTGCTTTTTAATTCAGTGCCTAGCTCCTCATACTCTCTATGCAGAATCACTTTCCCAGTTCTAGCTTTGCCTTTGGTACCTACATGGACTCTCCCTGTCCCACTGCAAGTTCCCCTCCAGCCCTAAGCAGATGTCCCGAACTCTGGAACGGGGCAGGCAACACAGCCATCTGGGCTCTCGCTCTTTGCTGCAGAGAACAGTGTAAATCCCCCTTACTATGTTGTCCCCTACTACCACTACATTCTTCTTTGCTCCACCAACTTGAATGGCTTCTTGTACACTTGTGGTATGGTCAGTTAGCTCATTCATCTTGCAGCCCCACTCATCCAAACAAGCTGAGAGAACCTCAAACATACTGGACAATTGCAGAGGCTGACAGTCCTGCACTCCTGCCCTCTGGGTCCCCTTACCTGCCTCACTTGCAGTCGCACCCTCCTGTCCCTGATCATTGACCAAACCATAAGATCCTATCCTCAGTGGTGTAACTGCCTCCTGGTAATAGCATCCAGGTAACTTTTCCCTTCCCTGATGTGTCAAGAGTCTGCAGCTCTGCCTACAGCTCAATTGGCTGTAGCTCCTTGAGCCGCAAGCACTTACTGCAGCACTGTGGGCGTACTTACACCACATGGACTGCAGAAGTTCATGGTGGCTCACCAACACCTTCTCATGGGTGATGGGCAACAAATGTTGGCCTGCCCAACGATGTTCACAGCCCATGAAAGATTTTTTTAAAGCTCTGTAGAGCTGAACTTTGTACTATTTACTTTGAAAATTTGATAGCAGGCCACATAAGGATATAATAGAAAAGGCTTAGTTAAACAGGTAGTCTTAAAGCATCCCTGGAGAAGGACTTGAACCCACAACCTTCTGACTCAGATGAGAGCGTTTCCTACTGAGCTGCAGCTGAGCCAAATTTTTTTAGTCAGTAACTTCTTCCAGTTTGGGAATTGAACTCTGGTCTCCCATGTGACAGGCAGGGATATTAACCACTATACTAAGGATCTGCATATTCCTAATTGCTATTTCAGCTGATTCCCAAACATGCCTTCTCCATAGTCAAATAGCTTAATAACAATCTCGCAGGAAACAGCATCGAGAAAAAGATGAAAAAAAAGCTACTTATTATTATGCATGCAAGCCATGTCTTTTTTAAGCACTTGTATTACTCAATGAAAAATTAGAATACACAGCTGGTTCAATTCTCCTGTAGTCACTACAATGGATAAACCTACCTTAAGGTCATATATGTGACCTTGGGAGGTCAGCAAGTACTGGTACAAGATTCGACAGCTGAGTCTGTATTTCTCATCAGGAACATGAATTACTGTTACCATAGAAACCTGGAGATACAGAAGTCATAAACATTGTGAAATTTAATGATTATGTTTATACACAGCAACAAAGAGAACTAAATATTGTCATGAAGATGTGCTTTGTGCCAAATAATGATTTTAATCCAACGTCTGGCCCAATTTTCATTACTGTACATTCCACATTCCAACACAATTGAAATGGAGATGGCATGTCTGCAAAAATCTAAACACAATGAACTCAGAGGAATGTGATTGAACCATATTTCCTATTCCATTAGCACAATGTCCAGATACTCAACTGGGTGGAGACAAACGATCAAATCTCTTGGACAATGGGACCCTGTCGAAGAGGGAATTCCCAGGCCTGACCTAATCAAGTTACAACTGGAATACACGATCATGTTTGACTAGCGGGTGGTCACATGACAAGCCAATCCTTTGTAGGTTTTCAACACGTTTTCTCAACAGAACTGAGGACAAGCAGCTGAGAAGCTAAACAAGATCCTTCCTCCCTTTCTCTCAACCAACTTGCAAGCTTTTGGTCAAATCTGCTATTGTTTGACTCTCTCAACATGTGCCGATGACAGAGATTTTAAAGAAAGAACTCAACTCCACAGCGGTATCTCCAAAAGAACAGATAATCCATCAGCAGTTTTAAATCTCTTCAATGCTGAAAGCAGTAAGACCACTGGATTCAGTCTAAAGCGAGCTGAGTCACCCAACTATAGTCTGTGAATTCCTTTTGTGGACTCCAATTTGGCCAGTCTATCCTTCCCCACTGTGTGTGTGTGTGTGTGTGTGTGTGTGTGTGTGTGTGTGTGTGTGTGTGTGTGTGTGTGTGTGTGTGTGTGTGTGCATGTTTGTGCGCACAATTTATTTTACTTACATCAGCTTAAATATAATAAAGCTAACCTCTCTTTGTTAAACTCAAGGAAATCTATCCTATTTGTTCTTTCAGAACAGTGCATAAACAGGTAGCTACTCACTGAATTGGCAAATATACCCTTTTCAAATAAAAACTTGCTGCAGTCAAATGAGGAGAGGGCAAAGAGGGGAGGTCATTCGTCCCCTCACCCGGTTGTAACAATACTGGGGAGACCAAACGCAGATTGGGTGACTGCTTTGCGGAACACTTTCGGTCTGTCCGCAAGCATGACCCAGACTTTCCTGTCACTTGCCATTTCAACACACCATCCTGCTCTCATGCCTACATGTCTGTCCTTGGCATGTTGCAATGTTCCAGTGAAGCCCAACTCAAACTGGAGGAACTGCAGCTCATCTCCCGATTAGGCACTCTACAGCCTTCCGGACTTAACATTGAGTTCAACAACTTCAGGCCATGAACTCTCTCCTCCATCCCCAGCACTTTTTAAAAAAATGTATTTTTTTTTTATTTGCTTATTTTCATTCACCCATTGTTTTATCTTTTTTGTAATCCTTTTTCCCCAACCACTGCCCCCACCCCCCAACCCCCCTCCCCACAAAAGGGCCATCTGTCACTTATAGTATGTTGTTCTTTCAGAGTGCTGACCCTTGTTCTGCTATTAACACATCCTGCTTTTTAAAATTTATGCCACTATCAGCACCTTTTTTAGTCTTCACCGCTACCATTAACACTCCCTTTATCTTGTGCCTATGACACCTTTGTCAATCTCTCCTTAGCCCCATCTATCGCTGACCTTCTATCCTCCTTTACCTGCTCCGCCACCCCCCTTTAAACAGTATAAATTCTATCACATTTCTACTTCTCTTTGGCTTTGAAGAGTCGTGCTGACTTGAAACATTGAATCGGCATCTGTGGAAAGAGAAACAGTCAGATTTGCTGAGCATATCCCTTGACACATTGCTGTCTGCAGGGGAGGCAGGCAGTCAGTCAAAAAAAAAATTCGATTAGTATTTAACCCAATGCTTTTTTTTTAACACTAAGGGGAGACTGATGAATGGGGATCATGGCATAAAGCCTAAGCTGCTAAAACTTGAGAGAAGCTTGTCTAATGAGGCAAAGTGTCATGTGAAAGATCTAATCAAGAGGTAACAAGATCGTTTTGAGGTGGGGGGCTGGGGAGAGGGGTTGGTGAGGAGAGACATATGACAATGTGATTAAGGAAAGATGAGATCAGGCGAATATGGTGGAAAGATTAGTTAAAGATGAAGCAGCTGGTCAAGTGAACTTTTCGTGTTGGTATAAATTGGCTACTCAAAAATGTTCTGTAGAACCCTTACAATCACTGGAGAGTGGGGCTTCTTCTTGCATTCTCGTAATAAAGATCATTTGTTTGAACAAAACATCCAACTCTCGAGGCATTTTTGGGTACTGGGGCAAGGCCTCACCCTTCCAAACGCTTTCTAATGCACTTACAATTTCATAAATGTCCTGGTCTTCCTCTTCTGCTAATGTCAACAATGCAACTAGTGGATATTGTTTTCGAGGAAGATTCCCAAAATCTTTAACTGCTAAATATTTAGGCAGCTGAGAGAATTTTTCATCATCATTTTGTTTCTCAATACTAGTGCAATACGTCAAAGAAAATAATTCCTCAAATGTACTGCCGGTTCTCAAATTGTAATGTTACAAAACAAATTCTTAGTCTTTTGTTTCTCGATATTTTTTTTCTAAAGTGAACAGCTTGTTACAATCCCCTCTCAATCTTGGAGACTAAGGAAGTTTGTGACCCAAAGTACTATAGAGCTCATAAACTAACGTTAATTCCTTAATTGCATTAATTACTTCACAGCCAACAATATTCTGCAATTGTGTTGTATTCCATCTAGCGGTCCATCCAAAAAGTAAAACCCACAACAATGTCAGCCAAGACAGTTAAGCTGCGATTATCTCGTTGCAGAGCAAGTGTGCATAGGTCATTTGGAATTTACAAACATGTCAAATGATTAAGTTCCATGTATATTATTTGGGATTCTAGTAATCCAGTTTCCCAGTACTGTGAAAGCACAACAGCAGAGAACAACTGTTGTTACAGTTTGTTGAGCAAGTTGGTGGCATATTACAAGCTCTGTACCTTGATTTGCCATAAAATATGCTTATCATCATAGCAGTAATTTTTAACCAAATTGGAAATTACAGGTTAGTAAATACTTTTTAATGTCTTTTGATTTCCTAAATTGAAATAGCACATGCAGACTTTTCTAACTGATTTATATTTACGCTAAGTTTAGATCAGTAAATTAAGGTCCCATTCCTCTATCACTGCTATGCTTGCTGTCCTACATGGGCTCCTGGTCAAACAATGTCTTGATTTTAAAATTCCCATCCTTGTTTTCAAATCCCTCCATAGTCTTGCCCCCTCCCTATCCATGTAATCTCCTCCAGCCCTACAACCCTCCAAGATGTGTGCACTCCTCTAATTCTGGCCTCTTGCATATCCTGATTTTAATTGCACCATAAGAGGCAACTGCACCTTAATTTGCCTAGACGCCAAGCTCTGGAATACCTGCCCTAGATCAGCCTACCTCTCTACCTCACTTTCCTCCTTTGATACTCCTTAAAACCCACCTCTTTGATGAAGCTTTTGGTTATCTGATCCAATATCTCATGTGGCTTGGTGTCATAATTTGTTATATAATGCTCCATGAGGCACCTGGGGACATTTTATTACATTAAAGACACTTAAAAAATATATGTTGTTGTTTCTGCATGCCATCTTAAATTAATGTCATTGAAAACTCTGATAATTATACAGCAGACTCAGTGACTTGTTCATCAGAAATAAAAAAGGATACAGAAAATTCTCTTGATGGAGATATTCTCGATCTATCGCTTCTTCTAGATTCTGTGGCACCTTTATTCTGAAGCAGTAAACATGTTTTTGTAATCCTTCATGAAGTTTATGAACACTGCATCCCCAGTAGATAGTCAAAATACATTTCTCTGTGCAATGAGTTTTGAGGCTTATTCCACCTGCAAAGGCAATGCACAGTTGTTTTTCAGAGACAGAGAGTAAAGTATTCCCAGGACATAGACAAGCTCATTGAGAAGTACGCTAAAATAAAGTCACTGAAAATTTAACTTTTAAGACTTATAAAGTTAATATCTTACAAAAAGATCTGATTTGATTTTGTAATAGATATGATGGACCTTGTTCCTCTCTCCTATATCAGTGAAGGTGAAAAAGTTCTCATTATTCTTGGACATATTCTAACACTATTATGTCCAGTGCATTGCAGTCAGTAGATATGATAACATCGATCATAAGCAATTTGCAATTTCTTTTTAATATAAAAGAATTGGGAAAGTGCAGCACTATCTCTTTTAATATTTCTATTATACTTGTACATGTGCAGCAAGGAGCTGGCGTGCTGATAGCTTCTCAGTGAGATTAAAGAAAAGTGAGTCAAGTATTCAAGTTAGACAATGGGGAGGGAAATAAAAGAAAATGCCCAAAATTTAACGCATATAGAACACAAGCATGGCAGCCATGACCAGATGGGAAAGTACAAAATAACAGAGGAGCAGTCAGGTAAATTTCAAGAGATAGTGAAGTGAAAGGAAGCCCTGAGATGGAGAAAAATAAGATGCTTAGGCTGGCAATGTTAACAAAAATTAATGGATTAAGAGAAGCTTTTCATAAACCAAAATAAAGGCATTGCCAAAGCTCTGAAGACAAAGTAATGTTAAGTTAATTAAATTGTATTTCTGCTCTAATTATCTATTAATTATATAGTATATTTTAAATATAGGTGTGGTTTGGTCATGTAATAAATTTAAAGCAAAGTTTTGCAAGTATGAATCAGCAGTAACAGGAAGCAGTTAATTCGTAATATGATGTAAAAAAATCAATGTGAAAGAATTTTTTACAATCAATGTTTATAAACACATACAATCCTGCAAAATGTTAATAAAGGAATAAAAAGTTTATATTTCCAGGTTAAACTGTGAGCTCTATGTCGCAAGGTCTAAACATTTACTGTTAATGCCTCATTGTAAAGCATAGAATATTGATTGAAGCATGGGCCACATCCCTGTTACCTGTAAAAACAGGAGGTTTAATGCTGGCATGTAATATTTATTCTTCCAATGAGTAAAAAGTAAAAAGTATGAACAAGCTCTTTGACAAACTGTTAAACTTACTATTTTTAGAAGTGCAGAAACTGTGGTTGGAAAGTAATCATCTGACCAAATAACAAATAAGCAAATGTGCAACCAAGTTACCTCACATCTTCAAAAAATAGGTTATGAACACATAGGAGCTTCTGATAGCATTTTAACCCTTTCTACTACCCCCCCCACCCCCCATTTTCTCTCATCCTCACAGTAGATATGTGGTAAAGATGGATCTGTCCAGGCCAACTGATAGTTGATGATCACAATAGGTCAATGAAAAATCATCCTTATCAACTCTTTCATCTCATAAGCAACAAAACCAAGACCTGGAACTCAGCAAAGTATTGATTCTGCAGCATCGCTTGTTTTCTCCTGCCTCTCCCTCTTACTTTTCTCTCCTCTTTTCCTAAAGGGATGAGTCATGAAGAGTGGTAGTTCTTCTCTTACCAGCAGCCCATCCATTGCATTCTAATATCCAGTAGCCATTTTTCACATGTAAATCATGATTGTTGGCATACAATTAAATCTAGAAGTGATTCATCAATAATTCTGACCCTGTCCTCATCTGATATTCCTCCACTCCTGATGTTAGTTTTTAACCCAAAAAGACCAAAGTTAGCTGCTTTATTAACTTTTAAGATGATCTTGCACAAATGTTTTGTCCTTTCATCCCCTTTTAAATTATGAATTGTTAACCCAACCGTTCCTTGCCCAATATTGGAAGAACAATTATATTCTTTCCTAAATAACTTTACTGTGTTTTGATTTGTATTTATGACACATGCTGTGTTCAGGATTGCACCAATGTCTATGTTTATTACATTAGCAAGATTGAACTTGATCTTTAATGGTCAACTGCCAAGACAAAAGTCACAATTGACTTTCAGTTGTTTTTTAAGAGCCATCAAAATCCAATACCGTCATCAAAATCTTTTTAGCATTAGGATACAAGTGCAATATATGCATCTGGTTATATGTCTCAAAATTCAATAATCCTTTGTAACTGCTGCCACATAAGCTGACAGCATAATTGCTCAATTGGCAAACTAAATCATACTGCTGTGATGCACAATTTCATTCTGGTGGTGGGATCAGCTTTTTTATGCTCACCGAGATGAAAGAGATCAAAAGGAATTTCTACTCCCAGCAAAGTTAGATTTATGGTAATTCTTCTTCTGCATCATTCCAACAATGTACTTTAATCCAGAAATGGAAGAGGATCTTCACTGCTCAAGGATGGCACTTATTTTTGTTATCTATCCTTAGTCTCAGAGTCAAAATTGCAGGTAGTGCTGAATTTAGTTTTATGCTGTGGCCTCAAGAGCGCTAGGTATTTTGAAGACTTTCCAAACTCATTTCACTTCAGGAAACACAATCAGAAGGACATTGAATTCAAAACTGTAGAGAAATCATAGCTCAAGTCCAAAAGGATTTTTGCTTTGGACATAAATTCCATCTATAAATCATCTGCTCTGGTTGGGGAGAAGATACAAATTTACTTACCTCAGTTTTGAAGCCAAAAGGTTATTTACAGGGGAACTCTCTTGATGTTTTCCTCTTCTGTTTAACATCTCATTCTTCAGCCAGTTAACTTTAGCCGTGCTTGACTTAATTCAAAGCTATCATTTCTGAGGCCTCCTGAGTTTCATGCCCATGCTATTAGGAGAATTTTATTAAATATAAAGCTTAAGAAACTATTCTGAAAAAAATGTTGAACAACAAATTAGGCTATATAAGTTAAATAGGAGATTTAGCTTGGTCAACCATTGTTCTTTGGCACCTCCCCTCAAATCAGAGCAAGACAAACAATGACAGACAACTTATCACAGCTGAGACAGCTTTCAAATTGAAAGAAAAAGTGTACAAGTCTAGCAATAGGTCAGAAGATAGGACACAATTTAAAAACCAGCAAAGAATGACTAAAAAATGAGGGAGAAATTAGAGTATAAGAGAAAGGTAGCAAGAAATATAAAAACAGAGTTCCTAAAGTATCGGTCCTCCAGAGTAAGAGTCTAGGGAATTAATAATGGGAAATAAGGAAATGGTGGATATATTGAACAGATATTTTGTGTCTGTCTTCACTGTAGAAGACACAAATAACATGCCAGCAATACTTGTAAATCAAGAGGTGAAAGGCAGGGAGGAACTCAAAACAATTGTAAGAAACAGGTAAAGGGTATGAGAAAACTATTAGAACGAAAGGCTGACAAGTCTCCAGGACCAATGGACTTCATCCTATAGTCTTAAAAGAAGTGGCAGCGGAGATAGTAGATGTGTTGGTTGTAGTTTTCCAAATTCCCCAAATTCTGGAAAAGACCCAGAGTGCAAAATGCCAAAAGTAACTCCTCCATTCAAGAAATGAGGGAGACAGAGAGACAGAAAGCAGGAAACTACAGGCCAATTAGCCTAACGTCTGTCTTAAGGAAATTGCTAGAATACATTAAGGAGGTTATAGCAGGGCACTTAGGAAATCTTAATGCAATTAGGCAGATCAACATGGTTTTGTGAAAGGGAAATTACAATTGACTAATTTATTAGAGTTATTCGAGGAAGTAACAAGTAACATGGAGAAAGGGAAACCTGTAGACCTGGTGTACTTAGATTTCCAAAAGGCATTTGATAAGGTGCCATTAAAGTGACTACACAAAATAAGAGTTCATGGCGCAGGGCATAACATATTATCACGGATAGAGGATTGGTTAGCTAACAGGAAGCAGGCAGTGCAGGGAGTAGGGTTAAATGGCTCATTTTCAGGTTGGCAAGCTGTAAGCAGTGGAGTATCAAAGTGATCAGGGCTGCAGTCTGAACTATTTACAATCTATATAAATCATTTGGAAAAGGGACCAAATGTATGGTCGCTAAATTTGCTCATCACATAAAGTTAAGTAGGAAAGTAAGTTATGAAGAGGGCATAAGGTGTCTACAAAGGGATTTAGATAGATTAAGTGATTGGGAAAAGAATTGGCAGATTGAGTATAAGGGAAAATGTGAACTCGTCCACTTTGGCAGTAAGAAGAGAAAAGCAGCATATTATTTAAATAGTGATAGGTTGAGAAACTCTGAGGTACAGAGGGATGAATGGCCTGGCACATGAACCACAAAATGTCAGTAAGCAGGTACAGCAAGTGATTAGGAAGACAAATGGAATGTTGTTTTTATGGCAAGGGATTGGAATATAAAAGTAGGAAAGTTTTGCCACAATTGTACAGGGCATTGGTGAAATCACATCTGGATTATGATGTACAGTTTTGGTCTCCTTATTTGAGAAAGGATATCATTTTATTAGAAGCAATTTAGAGAAGGATCACTTGACTGATTCTTATGATGAAGGGGCTATCTTATGAGGAAAGATTGGACCTGTATCCATTGCAGTTTAAAAGAATGAGAGGTGATCTTATTGAAACATATAAGATCCTTAGGGGAACTGACAGGGTCAACGCTGAGAGGATGTTTCCCCTTGGAGAGATCAGCAATAGGGGACAGAGTTTAAAAAACAAAGGGTCTCCCATTTAAGACAAAAATGAGGAGAATTTTTTTCTTTCAGAGGGTCGTTGAGTTACAGAATTCTCTTCCCCAGAGAGCAGCGGAGGCAGGCTTACTGAATATTTTAAGGCTGAGTTAGATAGATTCTTGATTGACAAGGGAGTTAAAGGGTATAGGAAGTAGACAGGAAAGTAGAGTTGAGGCCCCAATCAAGATCAGCCATGATGTTATCAAATGGCAGATCAGGTTTGAGGGGCTAAGTGGCCTACTCCTGCTCCTAATTTGTATGTTTGCATACATGTACACCAATTTCATGGATAACCTGTAAACTTCCAACACTTTTATTTGCCTTTTATCATTTTGTAACTGATTAATGTATTCCTATTCAAGTTAAAGTATTTGGTAAATTTGCCTTGTTTGCAGTTTTTAGGGTCATATGGAAGCAGAAAAATCAGGTTGAGAGTTAAAAGCAATAGAAGATGGACAGTTAAAACCTGGCTGGATTAAAAGGAGTGATGCTCAGAAAGTAAGACATATCACCACCAATTACTTTCCCTCCAGATAATTGACAGTGAGGCAAATGTATTATGAGTAACTGACAGTTAAGCAGTAGTATTTTGAGAGAGAGGTTAGAATTTATATATGATACAAAGAGCAAGAAAAAGATAGCAAATGAGAGAGGGCAAGAGCACAAGAGAATGGAGTTTGTGGTGGGGCCAAGGACAACAACTTTGCTCTTCCCAATATTTAACTGCAGGAAACTGCAGCTCATCCAGGATTGGATGTCAGACAAGCCTTCTGACAACATCAAAGCAACGGAGAGATTGTGTGGTGACAGTGAGTAGAGCTGGATATTGTTAGTGTACAAGTGGAACACGACGGCTGATCTTTGGATGATGTTGAGAGGTAACACATAAAAGAGTAACAGGGAGCTGCCAAGCAAGACTCTAGAGGCAACAAAGCAGGAATAGAAGAAGCAGCAGAAGTCTCCCTGGCTATGACTGGATAGGTAAGAATGGAACTACGTGAGGGCATTTCCACTCACTGGACAACAGGAATAAGATGTTTAAGGAGGATGTTGTGGTCAACCTTGGCAAAGGCTGCAGAGAGGTCAATAAAATGAGGGAATGTGCACAATGGCCAAAGTAATGAGTACAATAAGCATACAAATAAATAAATGTAAGCTAAAAACATATTTTCTAAAGTAGATGAAAATATTATTTAAAGCGTGATTAAATAGAAACTAAGTCACAAAATATACAAGAAAAAGGCTGGAAAGTATACATGAGTTTGCCAAAACAGGTGAAATGTGTCACGGGAGCAAAGACTTTAGATATTAATAAAGCTAAGAAATGTTAAAAATTCTTCCAGTATCACAATAAAGAAATAGAAATGGAGTTAAAATGTGAATAAATATAGTAGTGAAATTAAAAGTTTAAACGTTACATTCATATTATCAGGATGTATTCACTAAATAGGGTAAACCAGGGCGATCCAAGAGTATAAGTCGTCCTGTGGTCCAAATAGTATGTATATCCTAGGGTGCCAAAGGAGATGAGAGAGGAAATTTCTAGGCATTGGCAATCATTGTAGAGGAATTGTTGAGCACTGACAGATTCTACAGACAAACAACTGTTCTATTATTTAAAAAGATCTGATCCACCTTTACAGGTCTACAATTGACTTTCAAATGAAGACTGGATATGGGAAGCCACGTTCAGTAGGAAGCCTCAGATCAGTTGGGTTTTCCGTAGATGCATTACCATTTGAGGACGATGCATCACCATGCTAAAAATTATCCAAGTGGCCTGCCACCTTGGACCAGAAATTGCTGTAATATCACATCTCACAGTGAACGATGTTAACTGCACTTTTTATCTCTGCTCAAATTTCACTATATTCGTACTGCAATTTGCTAGAATTTTGTAGTAATAATAGCACAGCAATGTCAATGGCACATCTGCGACTCCATGAATGATGTGCTCAATGATTTATCTCTTTAACCAATGAAAAAAGGAAGCAGAAAGGAACAGAGTGAATGACAGAGGGAAATAGGGTGATTTGGAATCAAATTAGACAGAAGGGAAAATAGACAGTGAAAGAGAGCAGATTGAGAGAGAGATACACAGAAAGAGACAGAAAGGAGAAATAAAAATGAAAACACAGCAAACAGAAGAATAGGTCATTGTAACCCAGTTGTGTTAGGGAATTCCTGTATTGGTTCATGAGCAGTTAATGAGTGAATAGTAGGGTAGGTATGCAACATGTACAAACATTTTTCACCCAAGAAATATAGAATCAGTAGTTCCAGGCTTTATCATGATCAGGAATCAGTGGAATTGTTTTCATATGAATGCAGGAATTGCTGGATGAAAAGAGATCAAGGTCCATATACTTTGCCTTCTAAATCTTTTATCAACCAATGATAACAGGTTTTAAATCAAATCACTTAAATGAAGGTTCTTAAAGGGGCACACAGTTATAAACTTAAACCAAAAAAAACTTTAAAGGCAACTTAAATCTCGGTTGTCATATGGTACAATATTAATGGAGCTGCTAGCAATCAATCTGTATCAATTAGTCTACAACAAATCAGGACATAAGGAAAGGACAACCCCAGTGGCGAAGAGCTTGGGAGACATAGGTTCAAAGTCACCTCTTCCCTCCCATGTTACACTTACCAAGTCATGTCTTAAATTACTCAGTGTACTGCAAAATTACTTCCTGAAAGAAGTCTACCTACTTTGCATGAGTATCAAGAGTTTTGCTAAACTACTCTTTTCCAACATGACAAAACTGGCACAAAAATGCTGCCAAGATAAATGAAAAGCTTTAAAATCACCTCTAGGAACAATTCACTACCTACTGCAGTGATATCCCATAGCTTAATTGTTCTTTTTCTGGGCCTCACAGGTTGAGAGTCATGTCAGGATCATAAATTGAGTCATTAACAGGATCCTTTGGGTCGGTAAATAGCAGCAGCAAGATTAATTCGCATTAACAAAAATCTAACAATTTTATATGTAATGAACTTCAATAGAGAATTTCATGGTATGATGGGATTTTTTTCCTGATTTTGTTGAAGCTATTGGCAGAGATCATCCAATAATTTGTGGGATATCAGAATTTATGTCACACTTCCTCCACCACAAATTGCTGGATCTTTTATGAACTAATAATGCATCCTCATTTTTCAGCAAATTTTGGACTACTTTTAGTGATGAGCTCAGGGCGTGATGATGCCAGCATTCTATCTCAGGTTTTATCTACACATTGCCCTATACAAATACTGGTTCCAGACTTTACATAGTATTTACAGTCTGAAGTTAAACAATGGCCATAATTCTAAGCACCGGGGATCAGAGCTAATCCCTTAAAGGGCTGGCTGAACAAACAGAACTATCTTCAAATTAAATAAAACTACGCCTAGCTGCTTTGCTGCACGACAGAAATATTTATCAAAAATGAAGGGAAACAACATGCAACAAGACAGATGTGTTGATAGGCGTTCAGGCCAATGATGAAGAACAATATTTGGAAACATTAGATAGCATGGTTTAATCAAAGCAATTCGGCTGGATGCCCCAAGAACAGGGAAGTGTTGTGAGCAGTGTTCACCGACAGGTTAAATATTGCTCAGAATAAACGGATGTTAATACCAGTTAGTTGTCGTTAAATATTTTGACGGCAGGGCAAGTGTCTGAACCATGTTTCTTGCAGTGTTACTTGTCGAGAAACAATTTTAACAAATATTTCCGGGACAATTGGTTACCTGTGACTGATGCAGTACCGGAGTTTATAATTTCCAGTGTGAATGGGTTTTTCACCTGCACCATGCGTTTCCTCTGCACCCTGGCGCTGGACTCGGTCTCCTCCGAATTGCGGATTATAACAGGAATGTCCCAAACAAACCTGGTTCAGAAAATAAAGTGACCGGTTCGTTACTGTCAGGACTCCGGGAGCAGCCACGACTTTCAGCCACAGTACCTCATTCCGACACTTACCATCCCAATATCACAGCGGTGGTCACAAAAAAGCACAGGAAGATGAGGCTTATGTAGAAGAGCGGCGAATATTCGTACAACATCACCAGGAAGACCGCAGCCATCAGCCTCCCAACGAACCCCCGCCGGATACGGGCAGCAGCAGCGACGGCAAGCGCAGAGCTACAAAAAAGCACCGCACCGCATTTCCTTCACCTCCACCGCTCGGCTGCATTTGAAACCCTCCAATGGTTCCAGTTCCCAAAGTTATACTTGTCTCCGCGCGGTTGCTTAGGACTCTGCAGCAAAAGGCCTCGGGCTCGGTTGCCTGCATTCTTGCCTCCCGGGCAGACTGTGGGATCAAACCCCCCGCTTCAGAACTGAAGCACAATCACAGAATAGTCACAAGCGCAGAAGGAGGCCATTTTTCATGCCCATACCTGCTCTCTGCGAGACCATTTTAGCCAATTCCACTCCCCCGCAGCCCGGCAATCTTTTCCTCTTCAGGCGCTTTTCCAATTCCGTTTTGAAAGCTGGGGGAGATGGTTTCTCAGGGAATGCAGCAAGAAAGTCCGTGGCACCACGAGTGGCTCAGCTGCACAGAGATGATAAAAAAAGCGTGGGAGATCAATAGTGATAGGGGATTCTATCATTAAAAAAAAGACAGGTGTTTCTGCAGCCGCAGGCGTGAAACCAGGGTGGTATGTTGCCTCCCCGGGGCCAGTGCCAAGGATGTCAGAGTGGCTGCAGGACATCTTGAAGGAGGACGATGAACAGCCAGAGATTGTGGTCCATATCGGGCCCAACAACATTGGTAAAAAGAGGGATGAGGTCCTGAAAGCAGAATATGGGGAACTGATATAAATTAAAAAGCAGGATCTCAAAGGTAGTAATCTCAGGATGACTCCCATTGCCACGAGCTAGCGAGATCAGGAATAGGAGAATAGACCCGATGAATACATGCCTGGGGAGATGATGTAGGAGAGAGGGATTTAGACTGAGGCATGGGACTGATTCTGGGGAAGATGGGGCCTGTACAAGCTGGACAGGTTGCAACCCACCAGGACCGGGACCAATATCCCTGCAAGGGTATTTGCTAGTACTGTGGGGGAGGGTTTAAACTAGATCGGCAGGGGGATGGGAACCTGAGATACAAAAGAGGGAAACAAAAATAGAAATGAAAGACAGAAAAGTAAAAAGCAAAAGTGGAAGGCAGAGGAAACGAGGGCTAACAGCAAATAGGGCCATTGTACAAAAAATGATGATGTGTAAAAATTTTAAAAGGTCTAAAGGCACTGTATCTGAATGCACGGAGCATTCACAATAAGGTAGATGAATTAACAACGCAAATAGGTGTAAATGGGTACGATATGATTGTGATTACAGAGACATGCCTGCAGGATGACCAAGGCTGTGGACTGAGTATCCAAGGTTACTTGATATTTAGGACAGACAGGCAAAAAGGAAAAGCAGTTGGCATGGCAGTGTTGGTAAAAGATGACATCAGTGCAATAGTGAGAAAGGATATTGGCTCAGAGAATCAGTCTGGATGGAGCTAAGAAGCAAAAAGTGGCAGAAAACATTAGTGGGAGATGTCTATCGGCCTCCAAACAGTAGTAATAAAGTAGGGGACGGCATTAAACAGGAAATTAGAGATGCATGTAACAAGGATGCTACAGTAATCATGGGGTGACTTTAATCTACATATAAACTGGACAAACCAAATGAGCAATTATACTGTGGCGGATGAATTCCTGGAGTCTGTACGAGATGGCTTTTTAGACCAGTATGACGAGGAACTGACTTGGGAACAGGCTATCCTAGATTTGGTATTGTGCAATAAGAAGGGTTTAATTAATAAACTTATTGTGCCTTTAGGGAACAGTCCCCTTGAGGGAACAGTAACCATAAAGTGAAACAATTCTTCATTAGGAAGGAAAGTGAAGTAGTCCGATCCAAAACTAGGGTCCTAAATCTTAACAAAGGAAACTACAATGGTAGAGGCGTGAGTTGGCTAAGATAGATTGAGGAATTTCATTAAAATGCATCACAGTGGATAGACAATGGCTAATGTTTAAGGAACTAATGTATGTATTGCAGCAGTTATATATTCCTTTCCGGCGCAAAAACACAACAGGAAAAGTGGCCCAAACAGGGCTAACGAAAGAAATTAAGAATATTATTAGATCCAAAGAGGAGTCGTATAAATTTGATAGAAAAAGTAGCACACCCGAGGATTGGAGCATTTTCCACCTCTCCCTGTTCCTGCACCTCTTTAGAATTGTACCCTTCAGTTTATATTGTCACTCCTTACCACTTAGCAGTTCACTGTGTTAAATTTAATCTTCCACGTGTCCACCCATTCCATGTCCTCTTGAAGTCTATCAATGGCTCCTCACAATACCTCCACGTTTTGTGTCAAATGCAGTTTGAAATTGTGCCCTGCATACCCAAGTCTAAATCATTAATAAAGATCAAGAAAAGCATTGGCACTAAAACCGACCCCTGAGGAACCCCACTTTTCGCCGTCTGAAAAACAACCATTCATCACTATTCTCTGTTTCCTGTCACTCAACCAACTTCGTTTCCATGCCACTGCTATTCCCTTTTATTTCATGTGCTTCAACTTTGCTGAACATTGCCTTTTGGAAGCCTAAGTACACCACATCAGTCAAGTTGGGTAAACATGATTTGTCTTAAACAAATCCGAGCTGGCTTTCCTCAATTAATCCACACTTGTCCAAGTGACAAGTTAATTTTGTCGTGGATTATCTTTTTTAAAGCTACTCAACCACTGAAGTTAAAGAGACTAGACTGTAGTTGCTGGGTTTATCCTTACATCTTTTTTTTTGAACAAGGCTGTGACATTTGTAATTCTTCAGTCCTCTGACACCACCCTTGTACCTAAGGAAGATTTGAAAAATTAGGGTCAGTACCGCAACAATTTCCACACTTAGCATTCTCAGATGGATCCCATCTGGTCCTATTGACTTAACAACTTTAAGTTCAACCAGCTTTTCTAAAACTTCTTTATCAATTTTTGGCTCAATTACCTCCTCGTTCACCATGACTTTGGCAGCATTTTCTTCCCTGGTGAAGGCAGGTGCAAAGTGCTCATTTAGTACATCAGCCCTTTGCGCAGATCCCCTTTTTGGTCCGAATTGGATCCATTCCTACTCTTACTACCCCTTTACTATTTATATGACTGTAAAAGACTTCTGGATTACCTTTAAGTTAGCTGCCATTTTCTTCTCATTGTCTCTCTTTGCCTCTCTGAGTTTCTTTGTCACTTCCCCTCTGAAGTTTCTACATTCAATCTGGTTCTCACTTTTATTTTTAACCTGACGTCTGTGACATGCATCCTTTTTATGATTCATCCAATACTATCTCTTTCTTTATCCAATCATGGCTTTCATCATTGCCCTATCTTTCAACATTGTGAGAATGTACCTCATCTGTACCTAAGCCATCTCCTCTTTAAAAACAATCCATTATTCCTTTCATTCAATCTTTCATTCCAGTTTACATGAGTCAGGTCCATTCTCAACTCACTGAAATTGGCTCTCCTCCAATTAAAGGTTTTTACTCTACCTTGCTCCTTGTCCTTTTCCAGAGTGAGTTTTCACACCATGTCGTCCCAAACCTGCCGCATTATTTATGCATTCCTGAGAAACACGTTTCCATGGCGGGCAGGTGAATGAGAGCCCACCCGCCATCGCCTCGCCGCTTCATCACACCGGGCACCATATTTAAAGTCCAGCCGCGTACACACATCTCAGTGCTTCCAGACTGTGACTGCTGCAGGGAAGACATGGTCCTGAAAGATTAAAAGACTGCAGCCCCCAGGTTCAGTGACACATCACTGGAATGCTTTTAGAATGCTGTGGAGTCCCGCCGGGATGTCATCTACCCACACTCTGGTCGCAGGATGGGCAGTGGCATGACCAACCAGGCTTGGGAGATGGTGGCAGTGGTGGTCAGCAGCAACACCCTTCAAAAGAGGACAGTCACCCAGTGCCACAAGATGAATGATCTCCCATGTTCCGCCAAGGTAAGTCACTCTTCTCATCACTTTCAACTCCCACACTCACAAACCCATCACTCATCCACAGGGCCCTCACTTACTGCCGGTTCAAGGGGCACCACCATTCATTCCCTCACACTCACTGTCATTGTCCTCATCCTGTCCATGGGATCACTCAGCTGCTCTGATCAAGCATGGGATATAGCTTTTCCCCTCCTGAGCCAGTGTCAGCAAAAATATCTGAAGAATCTCACATTAAAAACTTTACCCAGAAAGGACTGAAACCTCAAACTGATCCTGAAGTATTAATGACACCTGACATCAAATCAAAAGTACTTGCCAGTCTTGAGACACAGAATACAGCTGCAGACATGCGGGCAAATGGACAGGGGTCAAAAGACCCTTTGAGCCCCAAATGATTGGGAAAATGTTATTTGCGAGATGTGTGAAAGGCTGTGTTGGAAAGTAAAATGAAGGTCCAAAATAAAGAAGCTATCGACATTGCTCGGAAAGAATTAAACAAGACTCATTTTGACTGGAATCAAGAAAAACGGAAAAATTATAAACTGTTCAAAGATCAGCCCAAAACAGGATTATCAAACATTTCTGGTTGAACATGAACAGCACTTAAATTATATTCTTATAGTGGCTAAGAAAGATTTTGACTAGTAAAGGAAGTAATTGTTTACAGAAAAAGAAACCATTTGGAATTTGCCATCTCAAAAAGAGAATCCAAAACAATTGAGTCTGGACAAAGGACTTAAAAACAAAAATACACCCGCAGTTAAACGAGAAGGGAATGATTTAACTATGCAATTAACTGGGACATTATTTTTGAACTTAAACAATGAAGGAATGACAAATATGGAGGACAGTGAAGCTCAGAAGTTAAATTCTGAACAAAGTGATTCAAAGAATGTGCTTGCAACTTCACATGTGGATAACATAGGAGTCTCCTCATTGTAACAAAATGGATTTTCGATTTTCGTATACCTGAGAGGAAAAGAAAAAGACATCGCAAGAAGAAAATTTAAAAATTTCAATTGGTGACTCCATAGCCAGGAGCCAAAGTCATGTTAACAAGATGGACTGACTTGTAGACCATGGTGGAATTGTTATCTGATATGATAGTTGTTAAAATGTGTAACATGTTACAAGTTGTTATGTTTTTGATGGTAGGGATAAAAACATATGATGGTGATGAGTTTTTTTTTCTCGGGGGAGGTGTTGCAATTATGTCGAATTTCATGATTCATATGTTTTAGGAATAAAACTTTTAGGTTGGGATTTGGAGTGTTAAATATATGATAAAATGGGAAGAAAGAGTTTATGTTTAAAAGTAAACAGACTTAAAGTAATTGCAATTCAAAGAGGTAGCCTGTGTTTATTTAATAAGGTCAGAGTTGGAAGTGTGAAAACACTGAATAATGAATGGGCTATCTTCCCGAGTCTAAGTGGAGATGGATGATTACCATTGGCTCCATAAGGGTTTAATTTATTCATGTGGGTCCCAGAGAAAAGTTTGGAAGCAATGGGTAAACAAGGAAATATCTTAATGTATCCATATACTTTTCAGATCAAAGAGAGATTTTAAAATTTAAGTTAGTTGAACTCTCTATCTGGGACATCCCAGGTCTGCCACATTGCCATGGGGATAGATTGCAGGGAGGCAGTCTTTTGTTTTTGGTTTATCTGCGTGATTTCACACAGACTCAGTCAGAAAGAGAAAGCTGCCAGCAGTTGCAGCTGGAGCCTGGAAGCAGCCCTGAGATAGGCAGAGAGAGAACTCTGCCAGGAGCTGCAGACCACTGAGCAAGAAGGCAGTGAAGTCCGTGCTTGAGCGGGGAGTCCACAACTTTGAGATGCTTAAAAAGAATTGGAGGGTCGGCTGCCCAAATGCCAGTAGAAGGACTCCAAGATATCTCATATTTCAGAGAATAGTTGGAACACTGAAGAGAATCAAAGTGAATTCCTGGGAGCACGTCTTGCTTTTGTCCCAGGAGAAGTGAAGGAACCCTCAATAACCTGTAATGTATAGGGAAACTCTTGATGGAATTAAAAACAGAACAGGAACTGGTCTATTGAGATTTTGGGGTTTAATGTTGTAAGTGTTTATGAAATATAAAGTGTTATGTTGCTTTGTTTAACACTTGTATAGTAAAAGTTTTATGTTTAAAATGTGGAATCTTGTGGTGTGATTCTTTCTGTCAATAACTGGGAGTTCAATGTCCGTTTTAAAAGTTAATGATCTCCCTCAAGATCATAACACATTCCACCAGTTTCTTATCCATTTCTGGAACTTAAACCCTGAATCTGAACAGTGTTGAGTTTAATTAATAGCTGTTTGTGTGGAACTTTGTCAAAAGCATTTTGGAAGTTACGATACAACATGTCATGGGCTTTTCCACAGTCCACTTGAGTTATCACTTCATCAAAGAAATCAAGAAAGGTTAATCAGATAAAATTATCCTCTTTGAAATTCATGTTAACTGTTGTCAACATTATTATTGTACAAAAGGTCAATTATATTCTTGATAATTAATTTTATTATTTTACATGGAATGGAAGTAATAGGTCTGTAGTTGTTTTTGTTTTACCACCCTTTTGAATCACATTAACTTAGCTGGTATCTCCCAGTATAAAGTTGCAAACTCTGGTTGGTCATATTTTTGGAGATTCCATTGCATTATCCACTTTTGCCAACTAGCTGTTCCGGTGAAAAGGCTTCATCCCTATCCCAAAATATTTTATAACTAATAAACAAAGGCGTTCAAAAAAATGGAAGGAAATTCATAATTTTTAACGCCTGTATGATTTTTCTCCTGAATTGGTCTCACCTTTAACTCTTGGACACTCCAGGACAATCTTGGAGGGTTCATAAGTGTAATGACTTGACCTACTGGACAGATTTCTACATGAAACAGATAATTTTATTACAGAGAGCTTTTCAGAAACTACATGCTTAAACCAGGTCCTTGACAAGAAAGCCCCCCCCCCCCCACCCTGCAACCAGATTACCTGCGCTTAGGACTCATTGGTCAGAGTCTCCAAGAACAATCTTGTGATCACTGATAGGCAGTAGGAAAGGCAGTACCTTCAAATACTACATTTCCTCCCCCTTTAGTTTCTTTTACAGTTTCTACTTACAGAGAACATTTGAACATCCCACAACATATACATATATACAACTCAGGTGATTAAACATTAAATCTCGGAGGTGATTTCCTTATTCGGTTAGAGCGGTGCAGCTCTACCACTTGAAGTTCTTCCACTGGATTGATATGGTCAGGAACTGCGGCACCAGGTACGTCATTAAAAAGTGGCAGTTCAGGGTTAGATAACTTTACAGAGATGTTGGGTATATCTATTCTAGGTCAATCTGTCATCTCAGAGATTAATAGTTTGACGTTAATCAAAGGTGGAATAGCTGGTTATTGGAATGTCTATCTATTCCTAAAATGATCCACATGTTTTCGAACAATTCGGTCTTCCACTTCCAACTGGAAGGACAAGAGACCAATTTCTGAGACAATTGTACCAGGAACCCAACAAGGCCTACTTCCAAAATTCCACACAAAGACTGTATCTCCTACAATGAATCTTCAAGCTTTGTTATGAATCTTGCGATTTGATTTTTGATTACTCTGATCCTTCTCTACCTTCTCCTCTAAGTTTGGAAACATCAGACTTAACCTTATACATAGGCGGTGTTTCATCAATAATTCAGACGGCATTGAACCCATAGTTGTATGATAATTGAGAAGAAAGTTAGAAAGTCAAGTTTCTAGAGTACCTCTGGATAACCTCGTTAGGAAATAGAGACAACTTAAGTAAGTTATATTGGTATTTGTGGGTGTTAGGAATGAGTTTTAGCTTTAAAGTTTAAGTTTATTTTGTATTTCTGTATCTGTGCATTAAGAAATGTCAAATGGAGTTTTAGTTTCACTTTTAAAAAGTGCTTACATTTCTAATGAGGAGTTTTATGACTCTTATAAAGTAAAGGTAAACATACAAGGGCAGCTGGATTGGACTGTTGCCTAGCAACAGGGGCTGAGAGAGGCAGGTTCCCCCCACAGACACATACACAGAAGAAACAGCAGTTGTTTTGGAAGCTGTTTGAGTGCAGTTGGTTCTGACAGTTGCTGCTAGGAGAGACTGGAACAAAGGGGAGAGATAGCCAGGACCAATCTAAGGAAAACCCCAAAAATCCAGGGGAGTGGAAGAAGAGAAAGTCCAAAGAAGATCTTCTAGTCAAAAGAAGGACAGGAACCTGGGAAAAGGTCCTGTTAATTGAAGATAAGAGTGAGGGGCAGAGGGAAAGGCTCCATGCTTCAGATTTAAAGAGACAAAAGCTGCAGAGAGCAGATTTAAAGCGAGAACAGCTTGCAAGAGGCAAGAAAATCCAAAGAGACAACTAGAGGTCTGTAACTCTTTCCAACGCACATGTGAAGCAGTGGTATACTGTTGATGGCTGAGTCAGAGAGACATAGTGCATGGAAGACAACTTGAATGCATTGGGTGACCCAGGGAAGAGGAACATCAGAAGGAGAGTTTGAAACCCAGGAGGTGAACCCTTGCAGAAGGCATCTGAGAGAAAGCATCAGTTTGGAAGACGATTCCAAGGTAAGATCTTGGAGAGTAGAGATTGGAATCCTTCATGTGATGGACAGAATTCAGTGAGACTAGTTGGTTCACGTGTGACAAGTGTCTGAGGGGAGTCGAGGAGAGATCCATAGCATCTGGTTGAGGTGGTATCTGTCACTTGATTTCAGAGTGTGGTGTGTCTGACCACAGGATGCCATAGATTTACATGGACTGTATACTTACTGTGAATATTAGAGAATAAGATAGCTTTTGTAACTTGTGTTATCCTTACAAATGTATACATCTCTAAAGGTATAGTTGTGGGTGAAGGAGTATTGTAAAATAGTCCATCTTTTCTTGTTGAATAAATATTTTATTCTTTTGTTAAAAGTTCATCAGCTGACCCCGTACCTCTGTTCAGTAGCTACTCTCCACGTATCTAAATAAACAAAATAAAAGTTAAGAATTATCAAGCTGGGTTCCACTCTGGGATCAGGCTTGCCCAGGGGTAACCTCAGCTGGGATGTAACCTCTCTTCATTCCAGATTTGAAAGTTTGCACAGCTCTTTCAGCTAAATGATTTGATGAGGGACGATATGGTGCTGTTTTAATATGTTTGATTCCATTTAAACTCATGAATCTCTGTACTGGTAAAAACTATACCGTTATCAGAAAAGCTGACTTCCAGTAGGCTATGTATACTAAAACATTGACACAGCTTTTCAATAGTTGTGCTCGACGTCAGTGATCTAATTTCATACACATTTGTTCATTGAGAATGTGCATCTACAGTCAATAAAAACATGATACCTAAGAATGGACCAACATAATCAATATGTAGTGTAACTCAGAGTTGACCAGGCCACTCCCACGGATGCAGTGGAGCTGAAACTTCTGTTGTTGCTGACAGTGGAGACAGTGCTTGACTATGCTTTAAATGTCACTGTCTATGCCTGGCCACCAGACATAGCTTTGCGCAAAACAAAAACAGAATTACCTGGAAAAACTCAGCAGGTCTGGCAGCATCGGCGGAGAAGAAAAGAGTTGACGTTTCGAGTCCTCATGACCCTTCGACAGAACTTGAGTTCGAGTCCAGGAAAGAGCTGAAATATAAGCTGGTTTAAGGTGTGTGTGTGGGGGGCGGAGAGATAGAGAGACAGAGAGGTGGAGGGGGTTGGTGTGGTTGTAGCGACAAACAAGCAGTGATAGCAGTGCTTTGCGCAAGCATTTTCATCTTCGATATGCCTGCATGCACACTGTGAAGCTCTGTTAAGAGCTTGCGAACGGATGACAACTCTTGATCTCCACAGCAAGGTTCCATCTTGACAATTTAATTTTGTTTTTCAGGATTGTAATGGTCTCATCTCATCAGACACTGGTAAATTTGACCACCCTTGCAAAACAAGGTCTCGGACTTTTGACAAAATTGGATCTCTGTTTGTCCAATTTCTAATTTGCTTTGCACACACAGGCGAAGAATCCAAGAAATTCAGTACAAGCACAACTTCTTGTGACACTGGAGCATGTACAATGCTATCTGGAACGGGATGTCTGAGTGCGGTTGGCTAAGTGCATTGTCAATATTCAAGCCAGGGTGGTGCATAAAGGTATGCTCATACGCTGATTATATCAAAATCCAATGTTGAATACTTGTTGATGCTATTGGCGGAATGGCTTTATCCTCTCTGAATAAACTCATTAATGGTTTATGATCCGACACTATGGTGAAATGTCCATGCAGGTGCTGGTAGAATTTCTTCACTCCAAATATCACTGATAAACCTTCCTTTTCTAGTTGTGAATAACCCTTCTCAGCTACAGAGGGGGTCCTGGAGACAGAGCATTAGCCTTTCTGGTCCATCTTCCATCCTATGTGATAACACAGCTCCCTTAAGTAGACACATCACATGTTAATACCTATTCCTTTCAATGGGTCGTTATGATTAATGTAATTGTTTCTTAACTTTCACAAAGGCTTCTTCTTGTTGTGAATTCCACGAAAAACAAGTGTAATGGCATTGTTGACAAGTTTGGCAAGAAGCGGCTATAATAATTGATCATGCCCAGAAAAGACTTGAGTTCAGTTATACTGGATGGAGAGGGCGCCTCTTTCTACCAGATGCAAACCCATGGCATCCATCGTGATCCAGGTAAGTAACTTCTGGTGCTGGTAACGTACATTTCTCTTTCTTTAATCATACACCTCTTCCAGGTTGGCTAAGTGTTCATCTTTAGTTGACCCTGTGATCCGAACATCATCTTGGTATACTACAACTTGGGGAAGTCCTTGCAAAGGACTCTCCATTGTCCTTCGGAAGATTGCACATGTAGGTGATACTCCAAAGGGTAGGCGCCTATATTGATACAGACCCTTATGTGTATTGATGGTTACATACCCTCTAGACATGCTATCCAGCTCTAGCTGTTGGTATGCATGACTCATGTCCAATTTTGTATAGGATTTGCTTGCACCTAGCTTTGCATATAAGTCATCTATCCTCAGGATAGGATATTTATCTAGTTTGGCTGCCTTGCTCATGGTCAATTTATAGTCCCCACAAATGTGTATAGCTTGGTCAGGTTTCACCTGACTATTGGCATTGCCCATTCCGAAAATTGGACTGGTTGAATGATGCCTAGCTTTTCTAACCAGCACAATTCTGCATCCACCTTTCCTTTAGGACATAAGGCATGGGTCTAACCTTAAAAAAAGGGGTGTTCACCTGAGAATCCACATATATTTTTGCTCACAAGCCTTTTAGCTTCCCTAATTCATCATGGAATACACTGTCGTATTTCCTTAACAGTTTGGGAACTCCTCCTGTTCAAGTGAAATTTTTCAGACGAGCTGAGCTTAAATTTTTGTAACTAGTCTCAGCCCAGAAGACTAGGTCCTTCACCTGTCACTATGATCATCTGCAGCTAGGCTGTCTGTTGCCTGTAAGACACAGGCACTGTGGCAATGCCTTTTACGTGTATGGATTCACCAGTGTATGTCTTCAATTGAGCTGTTGTTCGCTCCAGATTCAGTGGCTGGGTATCTTCATTTAGGTACTTAAATGTGTGCTCTTCCACCACTGTGGTGGGGCCTCTGTATCTACTTCCCACTCACTTGGAATGCAACAGTATTAGGTTCAGTTTTTACTGCTATGACATTGTACAGGGAATAGGTGTCGGTATCGGCAGCTTCATGTTCTGCTATATTATTCAATTCAATCATGTTGATTTGCTGCCTTATGGGCTGTTTTGATTTCACCCTGCATCACTTATTAAGTGACCTTTCTTATGGCAATAATGGCATTCTGCCTCCTTGAATCTGCAGGTGTCTGGTACATGGTTACCCCCACATCTATAACAGATTAACCTTGGAGTCACTGCTGAAATGTTTCTACTAGGCCTTTTCATTTATTGAGCAGCAGAGACTTCACTGCAGTGTCTCCGGTTTGTGTGTCACGCTTGGCTGTACATTCCTGCCCCACATGAAGAACAGTGTTATATGTTTTGTAATGCCTGCGAGCATCTTGCAGCACTTTCTATGGGTAGAGCTATTTCCATGGTGTGCTTCAAATCGATGTTAACTTCTGCGAGTAAACAGCGCTGAATGGCATCGTCATGAACTTCACAAACAAATCGGGCCCACAACATATCATTGAGTGTGTCTCCAAAGTTGCAATGCTCAATCAACTGCTTCAACTTTGCTATATAGGTTGTGATGGACTCTCCTGGGGCTCTTATTCTTGAGTGATACTTAACTCTCTGCACTATTACAGATGGCTTCAGCTGGAAATGCATTTTCAGAAGGTCTGCGGATTAATTAAAAGACTTAGAATTGGATGAATTTTGGGGCCGTCAGACTGCGGATGAGATTGTATGTCTACCACATACACTCAAAAGGATTGCTTTCTGCTTCTCCTCTGTGGTAATTTCATTTGCTACAAAATAAAAACCAAGGTGCTCTACGTACTGGCTCCAGTCTCCTATAGTCATGTCATAAGGATCGATTCTGCCAGAGAGTGGCATGACTGGTGAGTATACTTTTCTCTTTTCCTTAAGGTCTGATGTATTCACATTCATAAGGCGAGATGCAGTGTCAGAGCTATTTTGCTCTTATCGCCAAATGTAATGACTTGATGTACCAGACAGGTTTCTACTTGAAACATAACTTTATTACAGCGAGCTTTTCAGAAGCTACATGCTTGAGCCATGCCCTTGACAAGAAAGCCATACGCGCACCCCACCCCCCCCCCCCCCCACCCCTCCACCCCTCCACCCCTCTACCCCCAACCCCAACCAATTACCTGCGCTTAGGGCTCATTGGTTGGAGTCTCCTAGAACAATCACGTGACCCCCCTGATAATCTTTTAAATGAAAACCAAATCAACAAAATTGGGAAAAATCAGGCACAGCCCCTAATTCAGGTCAGCTGTAAAACCAAGAACAAAGTTTTAAAGGAAACTTACAAACTTTAAATCGAAATGTGATTAAAGGGGTCAACAAAACACCCCAGTCCCCGCGGTGCCCACCGAGCACGGAAGGCCTCGAGAGTGCCAGCAGACACCGCGTGACCCCCCTGATAGGCAGTAAGAAAGGCTCTATCTTCAATTACTACAATAACCTTATTCCAGTGTTCCAATGCCTCCCTCATAATAATTGTGAGCATTTCACAAACCCCTTTCCCAGCCTCTTTCAATGCTCTTATTTTTAAATGCAACCTCAAGAATCATGGAATTTTAAAGCACAGGAGGCCAATCTGCCCTTTGTGTCTGCGCTGGAGCCATCCATTCAGCCCCATGACCACGCACTTTATACACACACACCTTTGAAAAAGAAGAAAACCTTAAAGCTGTTCTGGGTTTTTAATTCCACGACTGTTTCTGGCAGGTACTCTCTGTATTCCAACAGCCCTACTCCTTATCTGAAACCAGCTCAAGGTGAGTGGAGCCGCCTCCCTGAGGAAGCTCAGATCCCTGCGGATGCTCCCTCCCAAGCTCCGGAGCTCTTCCCGATGATGTCACTTAAAGGAGGAACGACGGGTCCAGGTGCTGATTGGTTCTCGCCCGAATCACGAGACTGGAAAGAGCTGAAGGGAAAACAGGAGCCGGGTTTAGAAAGTGGGGAAAATCGTTCGGAATGGTAAGAAGTTGAGTTGGAGCGGGGCCAGTGTGTGTGTGTGTGTGTGCGCGCGTTGTCCGAGTGTCGCAGTTTGAGCGATGTCGGGGAGAGGGCGGCGGCTCCAGGGCTGTCCAGACATGTCCAAGAAAATGGGCAGCAAGAGCTGGCACGGCCTAAAATTCCTCATCTTTTTTCCGCTTGCTTGAATTCTGTCGGCGATAGACTATTAACCCAGCCAATGAATTACCCGTCACTTGATTAAAATTCAAATAACATTACTCAGGGGCGTTTGAAAAATGTCCTGCTTTGTTTTGTAATGGCCTGTGTGTGTTTCCTCCCCTCCGCTTATGCCGTTCTTTCCAGAGCTGCCCAGTGAGTTTGTGCGGTGTCGACGAACAGCTGATGGAAAAGCTTAAAAAATTTCGCTTTCGCAAAGAAACCACGAATGCTGCTCTGATAAGTGAGTGAAACATTCTTACACGGCGAACTAATTCTTCCAGTGTCAGAATCTGCTTATTTCAGGGTTAACGAGCCCCACCCGTTTAAAACACCCGCAGAAGGAGGGAGGATAACGCTAGCGGCCAGATTTTGCTGTGAGCGTGTGAATGATCGCCACTTGCAATTTATTGGACATGCACTTGCTTATAATATTTGTGCAGTAAGTTGCAGTTAACTGAACAATCGCTGTGCCATCTACAGGGGAATTTGGGAGGTGTGTGAACAAGCCAGGCAACTATGTAGTTCCTCAATCAAACACATTGAAGAAGGATCATTGAACAGTACAGGAGTCTAAAACACTAAGTGGCAGAGTAGTGAAATCAACATAAGGTATAGTAAGTGAATTAGAGGGAAAGGAAATATTGCATTTCGAACGAGAGGCAAGAGACAAAGAAAAAGTAAAAACTAGACTTTTCAAAAAATCTCATTAAAAGTGGAAGGAATACAACTCCACACTTGGCAGAGAGAGAGGTTGTTTGGCAATAATTGACATACAGTGCCATTAAAAGCATACTTGAGTTTTGACTACTTCAGTCTCTTTGTGGTAAATTTAGTCTGTATCTACAACTCTACTACAAGAACTACAACCGTTCAGAGCTTGAATGGGGAGCCAGATGGTGTTTTTGCACCATCTCGAACAACACACCTGGGATAGCAACTTTTGGAATTTTGTGCTTAATTGTGCACTTGCTGAGATTTGCTGTTTGATTTGTGCACGTATAACAGTGAATGCTCTTAACCTCACCTTTGCCATCACTGCAAAGTATGGCCCATTTGTTTTTTGGTGCATAGAATTTGAATTAATAATCTAAAGTTTTATTTTCTTCCTGTATTAACTACCTAAAACAAGATAAATCTTTCTGACCGATTATGTCATTCATAGAAAACACTCATCCATATCTCCATTAGGTTCAGTGCATACAATCAGAAAATCACAAATTGCAAACATGCTTCTAAAAGGCTGGATTATTTTGTGGCATCCAGACCTTTTGAAATCTTGTCAATGAAGCTATAATTCTCTGAAGTCCTTAACTTGAAATATAACGTTGTAAGTTCAAGGAATGGTTTGAGTTATTTTATTGCCATTATTATGACTTGGTATGTGTCGGCTGTCTCAAATCCATAGCTAAATGGCAAATGAGCTTGTTTGATTTTGTTTCAATTAAAGTTAATGGTCAAGTAAAGTCAATCAAAAAAAATAAAATGTTTGTGAATTTCTGTTTAATATGATAGCGCTGTTGTTAAAACAGCAGTTTAAATATGCTGATAAGTGCCAAGCATCAGGCTGTACAGGATTCTAAATTTATATCTGCACCAAAAGGTAAATGTAATATTCATCTCAAAATCATTGGTGGGTAATTTAAACCTAACCTGCCTGGTTCAAAATATGATCAGCTTGGATGCCTAATTGTACTTTCTAATGAAGTCAAAAGTAGAGACAGGCTGCAAGTAAAAAGGGCAGCCTGTCTGAACACATCACTTTCCCACTTGATGCTATAAAAAAAGAAAATCACCTCCATATAATTTACACAATTCAGATTACTGTGCCTGTGGACGTTTCCACAATTCTTCAGTTGGAATTTTGTCCTAATCCTGTTGCCCTACCCTTTCCTTGCATCTTTTACATCTGTCAAATGCTTACGCTGTTGTCTTTTAAAAATCATAGCACCTGTGTCAATAGTCACATGTAGTACGTCATACAATGTTTTAATTTGTATGGTGGTAAATAAATCTTCTAATTTCCTCTTTGTTTTTCTTGTGGTTATCCTAAGTATATGCCAGTTGTCACATTGTCCCACTGGTTGGCAAAACCTTTTAATAACTCTTTAAACCTTTTCATAATTTCACAAAAAATTGATTCTCCACCCTTAAGCTTTCTGTCTTAGTGAAATAAACCTTTTCCAACTCATAATGTCCTTTCAATAAAGAGTTCTTTAGTGTTGTACAGCCTAATCAACATTTTGCACAAATTTAACTTCGCCTCTGTTTTTGTTCAACATCGTTTTCATATAAAACCAGAATTATACGTTTTTTAATAACTATTCTGACTGCAATTTCACCCACCTTTTTAAAGACCCATAAATCTACATGCCTAAATTCATCTGTTGCTCCACTCTTAATCTTACTATTTGGATGTGCTTCCACTTTCTTTCCCAAAATGTATTACTTCACATTGCATTGCATTACACCTTAAGGGAAGAACAAAAAAAATTACACTTGTCTACCCACTCATTTTATTTGACATGCCCCGAATTTAGTAATGGCAAACTTTTGTATCATCCCACTTGTGCCTATCCCCAAATCATTTTCTACACATGGAAAACAGAAGTCATAGTTTGATCCATAAGGCACACAACTACCAATTCATGTTGATTTGAAAAATGTTAATTATATAATTCTAATTATTATAAATATGAAATTTTATTCCCTTTTAAAGCCATGTGCCTCAATCTTCACAACCATAAATATTCGACCTGCCCTGTAGACACCTCAACTGTCTATCTTTAGTTAGTGTATATTTTTGTCATTCAAATAATTTTCCATTTTGTTTCTTTCTCAAGCAATGGTATAACATTTGGTACTCAGTTCTTTGGCTTGCTTCCCTTTTCTCAAGATTTTCAGAAATGATAGCAAATACCTTTGCTACCTTGTCGCTGACCACTTCCAGTATTCTTTGATGTGTCCTGCCTTGGTTAGGGAATTTTCCTCCTTTCAGTAGCATGAGCCCCAGCAACAATTCTAAAGATGCACTACATCAAATTATGAAATGGTATATCACCAAAAAATGCTAAACTATCTTCAAGGTCATTAATTAGTTTACTTTGGCTATTCGAGTGTCCTGTATATGAAAGACTATAGTCTTAACAATTGGGGAAAATGAAACAATAAGCTTAACTGCATCCATATACAAAAATAAAGAACATTGAGTAATTTGTGCAATGATTGTCTATTCAGAGGCAGCTCCAGGACCATTTATTAAGAAAGTAAAAAAGAATGCTGAGACGATGCAAACATGGTGTTGGATGTACTATCTAAAAGATCTGAGTAATGTTGATGGGCCGTACTCGGGAAGATTTCTTGAATGAAGGATTATATATTGAGTTCTCTAATCCTGGCTGCTTGTGCATTCCCAATTATAATTGCTCCATGCCTTCTGTTGCCTAGGCCCTAAGGCGTGGAATTCACACCTCTCACCACCACCCCCTCCCTTTAAGACACTTCTTAAAACATACTACTTTGACCAAGTTTTTGGTCATCCAGCCTAATATCTCCTTATGTGGCTCGGTGTTGTACTTTGTTTTCCAAAGTTCCTGTGAAGTGCTGTGGGACATCTCATTATGTTCAATGCGCTGTAGAAATATAAGTTGAATTGTGTGTTTTTCTTCAAATGGACATGCTTAAGAGGGGTTGAACCTGGGTATAATTTTTTTCTCAAGGGTTTACATTTAACAAACCTTAGTAAATGTGAACAGTGAAATATGTCAGGTTGTTTTCACATCTTGCTTTTTAATTATATACTGACAAGGGGAAAAACTTTCTATTTCTGTCCCTCAGTAGATCTTGGGGGACTAAAGCTAGTAAGATAAACAGAGGTTTAAACTTGGGATAAATGAACATTTGTAATATGCAAATAAGAACACAACCCTATGACAGAAAAAATTAAGCTTAAAAAAGAACTGGCATTTATTCTGCACACTAAAGTAGATATATTTTGTACACTGCTGTGAAATAAACATTCATTTTGTATCCAAAGTAACATGATGGGCCGAAAGGCTTCTTTCCATGCTGTAAAACACTTGATTTTGTGACTCTGCTTTTCCATCGCTTATCACGAGACTGCATACTAATTTGGAGTACTCCTAATGGAAGAGTAGTAGAAGTTAAACTGGTAGTTTATAGTATGGTATTTTGTTTTATGATTTCCCATACCTTTCTAGCTTAATCAGTTTAACAGGCACATGGACTTATAATTTGAGAAAACATTTAACTTATTGCTTTTTGTCATAGTGAAGATTGATCAGGAGCAACATATGGTGATTCTGGACGAAGAGTATGAGGTTAGTTGCTTATTACTTTAAATATTTTTAGCCAGGTGTTTCTTTTTAAAAAAAAAATTACAATATGTTTAATATTTTAACTTTGGGGGTAAAAAACTGATTATAATGTAGGTGTTTTATTGGCTCCACAGCATGTGTGGTCCATTAGGCAGGATTGCATTCTCATATGAATCTGACTTAAGATAAGCCAAATGAAGATAAACACTCCGACCAAGTTTCTGGCTGAGCTTGTACAGCCATATATTAAGGTGGAAGAAGACGAGGGTTCTGTATAACTGAGAGCAAGGAAAATTGTAAAATCTGTGTTTACAAGCTGTCAAAATTGCTGCATGTTATAGTCGACCAACATATTGCTGGTGAAGTAACTTTTGCTGTTTGCCTGTCATTTAGAATATTTCCCCAGAAGAACTCAAGAATGAACTACCTGAGCATCAACCCAGATATCCTTTTTTTTGTTTTCCAGTTTTGAGAAATCTTATTTATCCAGATAACTTGTCCAGATCATTTTTACACAAAATAACAATTGGAATTCTATATTTTGAATGTTTGAAGTATGAAATTTATGTAATGGAAAATGGGGTTGAATTTGAAGCAGACTTCCTCACTCTCTATGTTTGGTAATCAAATGCTATTTTATGTCACTTTAAGTGGATTATAATTGATTATTTGATGGTTATTTATTCTGTCAGTAATTTCATATGCAAAGTGGCACTAAATATTTTGACTAAACCACATTGAACTATAGACAGACTTCTGATAGCCAGGCTTTGTGTATCACAATTGGAACAAAATACTTTATTGTTTGACCAGAGCAGTATCTAAATAGATGTGAGTTCTGTAAATCTTCCAATATTTTTCCTGAATCAGTGGATGATGCTGGTTTTTTTTTTCGGGGGGGGCTGGGGTTGGAGATTGCAGTGGGGTACGCACCAGCTTCAAGCCAGAGTGAATGAACAAGGACAGTAAGCGTCAGTAGGCTACTCTGCCATAGAGTTTGGATGTGACTTATCAGGGTCAGTTGCAAACTTGCTTGCCTGATAACCATACGTTCTCTTTCCAGTAAGAGTCACAAAATACCAACTAGGAATGCCTTCCATGATTTTTTTTAACCCCCTCTCTATCCTTAACTCTTAGATTTGTTAGTTCAGCATTGACCAGGGATTAACTTTGGGGCTTTGTCAGTCTATGAAATGTGGCACCACACCAAGTAATCAAGAGCATATTTATAGAATTTTATGCTAACTAGCTTCTAAGCATCCAATTAAATATAGACCTTGTGGTAGCTCAGGAAGCTTATATTGACATAGTTCTTTAACCAAAGAATGCAAAAGACCACAGTAACTAAATTGAATGGAGAATCAGCAATTAAAGGAATTGCTGCATCACTTTATAAAAAAAAAAGAATTACGCATGTATGTATAAAAGTATGGAAGGTTTTCCATACCCATTTATTTTCTGTGCTATTGGCTGAGTGCTGGACAGCATTCTTGGCACTGCAATTGGTTTCCAAAGCCTCCAGGCCAGGGATCCCACAACTTATTATCCTTGAACCTCTGCTGTACCTGTGTGATTGAAGCATCAGTGATGATTTCTATTGTTTCGTTTTAATTGTTTTGCTATATATTGAGATGGGCTGGAAATTGCTAGCTAATCCATTTTGTGAAAAAAAAAATGCAGCAGCATAACTGGTTGAAATTGCAAATGTTTCAATAGTTGCTTTCTTACAAGTTCTTTGATTTGTATTTCAATGAATTAGTGTGGCTAAGTTGCTTATTTAAACTAGTAGAAATTGTATGAAACTTTTCTTTCTTTGGATTGATTTAGTGTTAGCCACACACTTAATGTGTGATGCACTATAAGCAAGTGCTTTTTCTAATTCTCATTCCAAGATAAATAAAGGTATGGAAAGCCATTTGATCCATTTTAAAATAGAAAGGGCAGATTCCCTAACTCAAATGATATGTTTTTCCTTCAAACGGAAGTGTATTTTTTTTAACTTTAGCCACATTTGTAGTCTACAGCTACAGATATAAACATACTGATGGAAGGATCTCCTATCCACTATGCTTTATATTCTTTAGTCCTTGTGGTAAGTTGTCAATTTCTAAAGTTTTCAATTTACTTTCATGTCAACAGATCACTTGTGCGCACAATCTTTGGGTTTCCTGCCTGCTCAAACTTTATTGAACACTCTTCTGTTTTTTCTTGTAAATGGCTTATTTTAATTTTGGAAGATTGATTTATTAAGATATATTTTTGGATAGGTCTAAATGTTGCTTTGGAAGATTGTTTTCTGTGATAGCACTAGGCCCTGAAGTCAGTTGTGCCTTGACCCTTTACAAGGTCTGTTAAGATCATAAATCTCCAATTTAAAACCAAAGCTATTATCTTGTCCCATGTTTCTATGTCAATCTATCGCAAAAGATATTTAAATTTTTGAATAATTCTGAATACAAGCTAGTAATTTTCAATGTAAAAGCATTTTAGTGAGGTTAATATTCTAACTTTGTGGAGAATGAAGACTGCCACAACTGCTGTATATGTGTATACAAGTAAAATCACATGCCATTGACATCAAAGTCATAGCAATTATCCTAGTGTAGGTAATTCTTGTGCTGCACTAGCTGTTGCTTCTCAAATTGCTCGCTTGAAATTGTTTTATTTTTCATGAGGTATGAGTATCACTGGCAAGTCCAGCATTTGCCCATCCCAACTGCACTTTGAGAAGTGAAAGCATTCCAGGTTTTTAACCTAGCAACAGTGAAGGAATGGCTGTACAGTTCCAAGTTAGGTGTGTGGTTTAGAGATGAACTTGCAGGTGGTGATCTTATGTGTCTGCTGCCCTTCTCCTTCTAGGTGGTAGAGGTCGCAGGTTTGGAAGGTGTAGTTGAAGGAGCCGTGCATTGTAATTGAACAAAAAACATATATGGAGTGCTCGTCTTCCTATATACAGTTTTTGCTCCTCCTTCCCTGTATGAAAGATGTCAAAATTGGATTGGAAATACTGCAACATGGGAATGGGTCCTGCATCCTAATACACTGGGATAACCTGTTAAGACTGTAATGCACTGTGCTAATTGTCAAACCCTTTCTAACTAGTAAGAAATTAATGTAAGTCAACAGTTCTTATGGTCATTTCTTACAAATGGAATAATCCAATGCTTTTCTTCTTCCACAAACAGGAAATATTTGTTTTCTTTTAATGAGGATTGACCTCTTGTTCTTGTAATGACCAGCTGCTGTAGCAAAACTCTCTGAATTGAAATTTGAGAGAATAGTAAGATTATTCCATTGCTGAACTGAAATGTTGTGAGCACTTGGTGATTTGAATATAGAAATAGAGTTAATCATATTTACTTTGCAATTTATTCTGATTTTAAAATCAGTTTGTAGTTTGTAATGGCTGTCTGTGGCTTTTGATTTTAGGTTGCAAGCCTGAACAGCAGATGATTTATGCTGGTAGCAAAATTGGGTTGGTGGACATAGCAGAGTTTACCAAGGTGAGAATTTATAATTTGTTTTTTTTAACAGAGTCTTTGTATGCAGCTCTCAGTTTATAAGCCAATAACTAAAATCTGCCTTTTTTTTTGTATTGGTTTCCACATTAAAGAGAATATTTGGTTGGTGAAGATTAAAACAATTCTCTTTGCTGAAGGAACTAATTTCAGTCCATCAGTACCATACTGTGCCTTTGCTAGCAGAATTCAAACCTTCATTGAAGTACTATAAGAAAGGGGAGGCTGATTGCAAGTTGTATGCATGACTTTATCTGCCAGCCTGTATGTTGTAGAATTTCTACTGTTGTGTTTTATCTTCCAAAGCTCTTTGAGTTGCAGTGTGGAATTTAGTGCCTGTAATTTCCTTCAGTCTGGTATCCCCTCGCCCACACAGGTTACTATTTGTTTCTTGCAACTTCAGACCATTATTTTTTTTTTTTTGCTCATTCTGTTGCTGCTATCTGCTGTGTAACTCCCTAACCAGGTCTTTGTAATCTTTCTCTGATTTTAAAGCCTCATTAAACCTTTGTCTTTAATCATGTCTTTGTCATCCACCTGTTTCCCCTCCTTTTCAGCATCCACTATTTTCTCTTGTATATGATGTTACTTGCCACTTGTCATCCCAAGCCTGGATATTGTCCAGGTCTTGCTCCATTTGGACACTGCTTCAGTTTCTGAGGAGTCGTGAATGGTGCTGAACATTGTACAATCATCAACGAACATCCCCACTCCTGGGCCAATTGCCACCTGTCAGTCTACTCTTGGTCATTGGTAAAAGGGATGATGAAAGGGACCATCAACAGCACCAACAAGCGGTGCTTTCTTAGCAATAACCTCACTGATGCTCAGTTTGGGTTCTGTCAGGGCCATTAAGTGCCCTGACTACATTACAGCCTTGGTTCAAATATGGACTAAAGAGCTGAACTCCAGAGGTCAGGTGAGAGTGACTGCCCTTGAGTTCAAGGCAGCATTGGATCAAGTGTGGAAGCAACGAGCCCTAGCAAAACCGGAATCAGGGAAAACTCTCAGCTGGTTGGAGTAATAGCTAGTAAAAGGAAGATGGTTGTTGGAAGTCAATCATCTCAGTTCCAGGGCATCACTGCAGGAATTCCTCAGGGTGATGTCCTAGGCCCAGCCATCCTCAGCTGCTTCATCAATGACCTTCCTTTTATCATAAAGTCAAAAGTGGGGTTGTTCGCTGATGACAGCACCATTGGCAACCCCTCATATATTGATGCAGTCTGTGTCTAAACGCAGCAAGACCTGGACAACATTGTGGCTTGGGCTGATAAGTGGCAAATAACATTCATGCCACACAGTGCCAGGCAATGACCATCTATATCAAGAGAATCGAACCATCGCCCCTTGACATTTAATGTTATTACCATCATTGAATCTCCCACTATCAACATCCTGGGGGTTACCATTGACCAGAAACGGAACAGGACTAGCTATATAAATACTGGGGCTACAAAAGCAGGTCAGAGGCTTGGAATCCTGTGGCAAATAACTTATCTCCTGACTCCCCAAAACTTGTCCACCATGTACAAGACACAAGTCGGGAGTGTGTTGAAATACTCTCCA